>NW_028254064.1:0-54594 GCF_964263255.1 Lissotriton vulgaris
CCGTTTCAGGCACAGAAATGACTTTAAACACACTTATTTTAGTTGAAAAAGTCAGAATTCACATCCAACAGTCATTTAGAGTCAAAAGATTAAATGTTAAAATTTCATCATTATAGACCATTTTGGGAACGTTCGGCATGTCCGGAGTCATCGTTTTTCATCCGAAAATTGATTTTTTGGACTGTACTAAAAATGATTCAAAATGTCAATTGGATCGTGCCTCATGTTGGATAACCACTTTTTAAACCCTCACAGTGACCAAAATTGCCATTTTTACAGAGTTTTGCTTACTCAAAAGCTTCAATTTTGACCCGTTTCAGGCACAGAAATGACTTTAAACACACTTATTTTAGTTGAAAAAGTCATAATGCACATCCAACAGTCATTTAGAGTCAAAAGATTAAATGTTAAAATTTCATCATTATAGACTATTTTGGGAACGTTTGGCATGTCCGGAGTCATCGTTTTTCATCCGAAAATTGATTTTTTGGCCTGTACTAAAAATGATTCAAAATGTCAATTGGATCGTGCCTCATGTTGGATAACCACTTTTTAAACCCTCACAGTGACCAAAATTGCCATTTTTACAGAGTTTTGCTTACTCAAAAGCTTCAATTTTGACCCGTTTCAGGCACAGAAATGACTTTAAACACACTTATTTTAGTTGAAAAAGTCATAATTCACATCCAACAGTCATTTAGAGTCAAAAGATTAAATGTTAAAATTTCATCATTATAGACCATTTTGGGAACGTTCGACATGTCCGGAGTCATCGTTTTTCATCCGAAAATTGATTTTTTGGACTGTACCAAAAATGATTCAAAATGTCAATTGGATCTTGCCTCATGTTGAATAACCACTTTTTAAACCCTCACAGTGACCAAAATTGCCATTTTTACAGAGTTTTCCTTACTCAAAAGCTTCAATTTTGACCCGTTTCAGGCACAGAAATGACTTTAAACACACTTATTTTAGTTGAAAAAGTCAGAATTCACATCCAACAGTTATTTAGAGTCAAAAGATTAACTGTTAAAATTTCATCATTATAGACCATTTTGGGAACGTTCGGCATGTCCGGAGTCATCGTTTTTCATCCGAAAATTGATTTTTTGGACTGTACTAAAAATGATTCAAAAAGTCAATTGGATCGTGCCTCATGTTGGATAACCACTTTTTAAACCCTCACAGTGACCAAAATTGCCATTTTTACAGAGTTTTGCTTACTCAAAAGCTTCAATTTTGACCCGTTTCAGGCACAGAAATGACTTTAAACACACTTATTTTAGTTGAAAAAGTCATAATGCACATCCAACAGTCATTTAGAGTCAAAAGAATAAATGTTAAAATTTCATCATTATAGACCATTTTGGGAACGTTCGACATGTCCGGAGTCATCGTTTTTCATCCGAAAATTGATTTTTTGGACTGTACTAAAATTATTCAAAATGTCAATTGGATCGTTCCTCATGTTGAATAACCACTTTTTAAACCCTCACAGTGACCAAAATTGCCATTTTTACAGAGTTTTCCTCACTCAAAAGCTTCAATTTTGACCCGTTTCAGGCACAGAAATGACTTTAAACACACTTATTTTAGTTGAAAAAGTCATAATTCACATCCAACAGTCATTTAGAGTCAAAAGATTAAATGTTAAAATTTCATCATTATAGACCATTTTGGGAACGTTCGACATGTCCGGAGTCATCGTTTTTCATCCGAAAATTGATTTTTTGGACTGTACCCAAAATGATTCAAAATGTCAATTGGATCGTGCCTCATGTTGAATAACCACTTTTTAAACCCTCACAGTGACCAAAATTGCCATTTTTACAGAGTTTTCCTCACTCAAAAGCTTCAATTTTGACCCGTTTCAGGCACAGAAATGACTTTAAACACACTTATTTTAGTTGAAAAAGTCATAATTCACATCCAACAGTCATTTAGAGTCAAAAGATTAAATGTTAAAATTTCATCATTATAGACCATTTTGGGAACGTTCGACATGTCCGGAGTCATCGTTTTTCATCCGAAAATTGATTTTTTGGACTGTACCAAAAATGATTCAAAATGTCAATTGGATCGTGCCTCATGTTGAATAACCACTTTTTAAACCCTCACAGTGACCAAAATTGCCATTTTTACAGAGTTTTGCTTACTCAAAAGCTTCAATTTTGACCCGTTTCAGGCACAGAAATGACTTTAAACACACTTATTTTAGTTGAAAAAGTCATAATGCACATCCAACAGTCATTTAGAGTCAAAATATTAAATGTTAAAATTTCATCATTAGAGACCATTTTGGGAACGTTCGACATGTCCGGAGTCATCGTTTTTCATCCGAAAATTGATTTTTTGGACTGTACTAAAAATGATTCAAAATGTCAATTAGATCGTGCCTCATGTTGAATAACCACTTTTTAAACCCTCACAGTGACCAACATTGCTATTTTTACAGAGTTTTGCTTACTCAAAAGCTTCAATTGTGACCCGTTTCAGGCACAGAAATGACTTTAAACACACTTATTTTAGTTGAAAAAGTCATAATGCACATCTAACAGTCATTTAGAGTCAAAAGATTAAATGTTAAAATTTCATCATTATAGACCATTTTGGGAACGTTCGACATGTCCGGAGTCATCGTTTTTCATCCGAAAATTGATTTTTTGGACTGTACCAAAAATGATTCAAAATGTCAATTGGATCGTGCCTCATGTTGAATAACCACTTTTTAAACCCTCACAGTGACCAAAATTGCCATTTTTACAGAGTTTTCCTTACTCAAAAGCTTCAATTTTGACCCGTTTCAGGCACAGAAATGACTTTAAACACACTTATTTTAGTTGAAAAAGTCATAATTCACATCCAACAGTCATTTAGAGTCAAAAGATTAAATGTTAAAATTTCATCATTATAGACCATTTTGGGAACGTTCGACATGTCCGGAGTCATCGTTTTTCATCCGAAAATTGATTTTTTGGACTGTACCCAAAATGATTCAAAATGTCAATTGGATCGTGCCTCATGTTGAATAACCACTTTTTAAACCCTCACAGTGACCAAAATTGCCATTTTTACAGAGTTTTCCTTACTCAAAAGCTTCAATTTTGACCCGTTTCAGGCACAGAAATGACTTTAAACACACGTATTTTAGTTGAAAAAGTCATAATTCACATCCAACAGTCATTTAGAGTCAAAAGATTAAATGTTAAAATTTCATCATTATAGACCATTTTGGGAACGTTCGGCATGTCCGGAGTCATCGTTTTTCATCCGAAAATTGATTTTTTGGACTGTACCAAAAATGATTCAAAATGTCAATTGGATCGTGCCTCATGTTGAATAACCACTTTTTAAACCCTCACAGTGACCAAAATTGCCATTTTTACAGAGTTTTCCTTCCTCAAAAGCTTCATTTTTGACCCGTTTCAGGCACAGAAATGACTTTAAACACACTTATTTTAGTTGAAAAAGTCATAATTCACATCCAACAGTCATTTAGAGTCAAAAGATTAAATGTTAAAATTTCATCATTATAGACCATTTTGGGAACGTTCGACATGTCCGGAGTCATCGTTTTTCATCCGAAAATTGATTTTTTGGACTGTACCAAAAATGATTCAAAATGTCAATTGGATCTTGCCTCATGTTGAATAACCACTTTTTAAACCCTCACAGTGACCAAAATTGCCATTTTTACAGAGTTTTCCTTACTCAAAAGCTTCAATTTTGACCCGTTTCAGGCACAGAAATGACTTTAAACACACTTATTTTAGTTGAAAAAGTCAGAATTCACATCCAACAGTCATTTAGAGTCAAAAGATTAAATGTTAAAATTTCATCATTATAGACCATTTTGGGAACGTTCGACATGTCCGGAGTCATCGTTTTTCATCCGAAAATTGATTTTTTGGACTGTACCCAAAATGATTCAAAATGTCAATTGGATCGTGCCTCATGTTGAATAACCACTTTTTAAACCCTCACAGTGACCAAAATTGCCATTTTTACAGAGTTTTCCTTACTCAAAAGCTTCAATTTTGACCCGTTTCAGGCACAGAAATGACTTTAAACACACTTATTTTAGTTGAAAAAGTCATAATGCACATCCAACAGTCATTTAGAGTCAAAAGATTAAATGTTAAAATTTCATCATTATAGACCATTTTGGGAACGTTCGACATGTCCGGAGTCATCGTTTTTCATCCGAAAATAGATTTTTTGGACTGTACCCAAAATGATTCAAAATGTCAATTGGATCGTGCCTCATGTTGAATAACCACTTTTTAAACCCTCACAGTGACCAAAATTGCCATTTTTACAGAGTTTTGCTTACTGAAAAGCTTCAATTTTGACCCGTTTCAGGCACAGAAATGACTTTAAACACACTTATTTTAGTTGAAAAAGTCATAATGCACATCCAACAGTCATTTAGAGTCAAAAGATTAAATTTAAAATTTCATCATTATAGACCATTTTGGGAACGTTCAACATGTCCGGAGTCATCGTTTTTCATCCGAAAATTGATTTTTTGGACTGTACCCAAAATGATTCAAAATGTCAATTGGATCGTGCCTCATGTTGAATAACCACTTTTTAAACCCTCACAGTGACCAAAAGTGCCATTTTTACAGAGTTTTGCTTACTCAAAAGCTTCAATTTTGCCCCGTTTCAGGCACAGAAATGACTTTAAACACACATATTTTAGTTGAAAAAGTCATAATTCACATCCAACTGTCATTTAGAGTCAAAAGATTAAATGTTAAAATTTCATCATTATAGACCATTTTGGGAACGTTCGGCATGTCCGGAGTCATCGTTTTTCATCCGAAAATTGATTTTTTGGACTGTACCAAAAATGATTCAAAATGTCAATTGGATCGTGCCTCATGTTGAATAACCACTTTTTAAACCATCACAGTGACCAAAATTGCCATTTTTACAGAGTTTTCCTTACTCAAAAGCTTCAATTTTGACCCGTTTCAGGCACAGAAATGACTTTAAACACACTTATTTTAGTTGAAAAAGTCATAATTCACATCCAACAGTCATTTAGAGTCAAAAGATTAAATGTTAAAATTTCATCATTATAGACCATTTTGGGAACGTTCGGCATGTCCGGAGTCATCGTTTTTCATCCGAAAATTGATTTTTTGGACTGTACTAAAAATGATTCAAAATGTCAATTGGATCGTGCCTCATGTTGGATAACCACTTTTTAAACCCTCACAGTGACCAAAATTGCCATTTTTACAGAGTTTTGCTTACTCAAAAGCTTCAATTTTGACCCGTTTCAGGCACAGAAATGACTTTAAACACACTTATTTTAGTTGAAAAAGTCATAATTCACATCCAACAGTCATTTAGAGTCAAAAGATTAAATGTTAAAATTTCATCATTATAGACCATTTTGGGAACGTTCGGCATGTCCGGAGTCATCGTTTTTCATCCGAAAATTGATTTTTTGGACTGTACTAAAGATGATTCAAAAAGTCAATTGGATCCTGCCTCATGTTGGATAACCACTTTTTAAACCCTCACAGTGACCAAAATTGCCATTTTTACAGAGTTTTGCTTACTCAAAAGCTTCAATTTTGACCCGTTTCAGGCACAGAAATGACTTTAAACACACTTATTTTAGTTGAAAAAGTCATAATGCACATCCAACAGTCATTTAGAGTCAAAAGATTAAATGTTAAAATTTCATCATTATAGACCATTTTGGGAACGTTCGACATGTCCGGAGTCATCGTTTTTCATCCGAAAATTGATTTTTTGGACTGTACTAAAATTATTCAAAATATCAATTGGATCGTGCCTCATGTTGAATAACCACTTTTTAAACCCTCACAGTGACCAAAATTGCCATTTTTACAGAGTTTTCCTCACTCAAAAGCTTCAATTTTGACCCGTTTCAGGCACAGAAATGACTTTAAACACACTTATTTTAGTTGAAAAAGTCATAATTCACATCCAACAGTCATTTAGAGTCAAAAGATTAAATGTTAAAATTTCATCATTATAGACCATTTTGGGAACGTTCGACATGTCCGGAGTCATCGTTTTTCATCCGAAAATTGATTTTTTGGACTGTACCCAAAATGATTCAAAATGTCAATTGGATCGTGCCTCATGTTGAATAACCACTTTTTAAACCCTCACAGTGACCAAAATTGCCATTTTTACAGAGTTTTCCTTACTCAAAAGCTTCAATTTTGACCCATTTCAGGCACAGAAATGACTTTAAACACAATTATTTTAGTTGAAAAAGTCATAATTCACATCCAACGGTCATTTAGTGTCAAAAGATTAAATGTTAAAATTTCATCATTATAGACCATTTTGGGAACGTTCGACATGTCCGGAGTCATCGTTTTTCATCCGAAAATTGATTTTTTGGACTGTACCAAAAATGATTCAAAATGTCAATTGGATCATGCCTCATGTTGAATAACCACTTTTTAAACCCTCACAGTGACCAAAATTGCCATTTTTACAGAGTTTTGCTTACTCAAAAGCTTCAATTTTGACCCGTTTCAGGCACAGAAATGACTTTAAACACACTTATTTTAGTTGAAAAAGTCATAATGCACATCCAACAGTCATTTAGAGTCAAAAGATTAAATGTTAAAATTTCATCATTAGAGACCATTTTGGGAACGTTCAACATGTCCGGAGTCATCGTTTTTCATTCGAAAATTGATTTTTTGGACTGTACCCAAAATGATTCAAAATGTCAATTGGATCGTGCCTCATGTTGAATAACCACTTTTTAAACCCTCACAGTGACTAAAAGTGCCATTTTTAAAGAGTTTTGCTTACTCAAAAGCTTCAATTTTGACCCGTTTCAGGCACAGAAATGACTTTAAACACACATATTTTAGTTGAAAAAGTCATAATTCACATCCAACTGTCATTTAGAGTCAAAAGATTAAATGTTAAAATTTCATCATTATAGACCATTTTGGGAACGTTCGGCATGTCCGGAGTCATCGTTTTTCATCCGAAAATTGATTTTTTGGACTGTACCCAAAATGATTCAAAATGTCAATTGGATCGTGCCTCATGTTGAATAACCACTTTTTAAACCCTCACAGTGACCAAAAGTGCCATTTGTACAGAGTTTTGCTTACTAAAAAGCTTCAATTTTGACCCGTTTCAGGCACAGAAATGACTTTAAACACACGTATTTTAGTTGAAAAAGTCATAATTCACATCCAACAGTTATTTAGAGTCAAAAGATTAAATGTTAAAATTTCATCATTATAGACCATTTTGGGAACGTTCGGCATGTCCGGAGTCATCGTTTTTCATCCGAAAATTGATTTTTTGGACTGTACTAAAAATGATTCAAAATGTCAATTGGATCGTGCCTCATGTTGAATAACCACTTTTTAAACCCTCACAGTGACCAAATGTGCCATTTTTATAGAGTTTTGCTTACTCAAAAGCTTCAATTTTGACCCGTTTCAGGCACAGAAATGACTTTAAACACACTTATTTTAGTTGAAAAAGTCATAATTCACATCCAACAGTCATTTAGAGTCAAACGATTAAATGTTAAAATGTCATCATTATAGACCATTTTGGGAACGTTCGGCATGTCCGGAGTCATCGTTTTTCATCCGAAAATTGATTTTTTGGACTGTACCAAAAATGATTCAAAATGTCAATTGGATCGTGCCTCATGTGGAATAACCACTTTTTAAACACTCACAGTGACCAAAATTGCCATTTTTACAGAGTTTTCCTTACTCAAAACCTTCAATTTTTACCCGTTTCAGGCACAGAAATGACTTTAAACACACTTATTTTAGTTGAAAAAGTCATAATGCACATCCAACAGTCATTTAGAGTCAAAAGATTAAATGTTAAAATTTCATCATTATAGACCATTTTGGGAACGTTCGACATGTCCGGAGTCATCGTTTTTCATCCGAAAATTGATTTTTTGGACTGTACCCAAAATGATTCAAAATGTCAATTGGATCGTGCCTCATGTTGAATAACCACTTTTTAAACCCTCACAGTGACCAAAATTGCCATTTTTACAGAGTTTTGCTTACTCAAAAGCTTCAATTTTGACCCGTTTCAGGCACAGTAATGACTTTAAACACACTTATTTTAGTTGAAAAAGTCATAATTCACATCCAACAGTCATTAAGAGTCAAAAGATTAAATGTTAAAATTTCATCATTATAGACCATTTTGGGAACGTTCGACATGTCCGGAGTCATCGTTTTCCATCCGAAAATTGATTTTTTGGACTGTACCCAAAATGATTCAAAATGTCAATTGGATCGTGCCTCATGTTGAATAACCACTTTTTAAACCCTCACAGTGACCAAAATTGCCATTTTTACAGAGTTTTCCTTACTCAAAAGCTTCAATTTTGACCCGTTTCAGGCACAGAAATGACTTTAAACACACTTATTTTAGTTGAAAAAGTCATAATTCACATCCAACAGTCATTAAGAGTCAAAAGATTAAATGTTAAAATTTCATCATTATAGACCATTTTGGGAACGTTCGACATGTCCGGAGTCATCGTTTTTCATCCGAAAATTGATTTTTTGGACTGTACCCAAAATGATTCAAAATGTCAATTGGATCGTGCCTCATGTTGAATAACCACTTTTTAAACCCTCACAGTGACCAAAATTGCCATTTTTACAGAGTTTTCCTTACTCAAAAGCTTCAATTTTGACCCGTTTCAGGCACAGAAATGACTTTAAACACACTTATTTTAGTTGAAAAAGTCATAATGCACATCCAACAGTCATTTAGAGTCAAAAGATTAAATGTTAAAATTTCATCATTAGAGACCATTTTGGGAACGTTCGACATGTCCGGAGTCATCGTTTTTCATTCGAAAATTGATTTTTTGGACTGTACCCAAAATGATTCAAAATGTCAATTGGATCGTGCCTCATGTTGAATAACCACTTTTTAAACCCTCACAGTGACTAAAAGTGCCATTTTTAAAGAGTTTTGCTTACTCAAAAGCTTCAATTTTGACCCGTTTCAGGCACAGAAATGACTTTAAACACACATATTTTAGTTGAAAAAGTCATAATTCACATCCAACTGTCATTTAGAGTCAAAAGATTAAATGTTAAAATTTCATCATTATAGACCATTTTGGGAACGTTCGGCATGTCCGGAGTCATCGTTTTTCATCCGAAAATTGATTTTTTGGACTGTACCCAAAATGATTCAAAATGTCAATTGGATCGTGCCTCATGTTGAATAACCACTTTTTAAACCCTCACAGTGACCAAAAGTGCCATTTTTACAGAGTTTTGCTTACTCAAAAGCTTCAATTTTGACCCGTTTCAGGCACAGAAATGACTTTAAACACACGTATTTTAGTTGAAAAAGTCATAATTCACATCCAACAGTCATTTAGAGTCAAAAGATTAAATGTTAAAATTTCATCATTATAGACCATTTTGGGAACGTTCGGCATGTCCGGAGTCATCGTTTTTCATCCGAAAATTGATTTTTTGGACTGTACTAAAAATGATTCAAAATGTCAATTGGATCGTGCCTCATGTTGAATAACCACTTTTTAAACCCTCACAGTGACCAAAAGTGCCATTTTTATAGAGTTTTGCTTACTCAAAAGCTTCAATTTTGACCCGTTTCAGGCACAGAAATGACTTTAAACACACTTATTTTAGTTGAAAAAGTCATAATTCACATCCAACAGTCATTTAGAGTCAAACGATTAAATGTTAAAATGTCATCATTATAGACCATTTTGGGAACGTTCGGCATGTCCGGAGTCATCGTTTTTCATCCGAAAATTGATTTTTTGGACTGTACCAAAAATGATTCAAAATGTCAATTGGATCGTGCCTCATGTGGAATAACCACTTTTTAAACCCTCACAGTGACCAAAATTGCCATTTTTACAGAGTTTTCCTTACTCAAAACCTTCAATTTTTACCCGTTTCAGGCACAGAAATGACTTTAAACACACTTATTTTAGTTGAAAAAGTCATAATGCACATCCAACAGTCATTTAGAGTCAAAAGATTAAATGTTAAAATTTCATCATTATAGACCATTTTGGGAACGTTCGACATGTCCGGAGTCATCGTTTTTCATCCGAAAATTGATTTTTTGGACTGTACCCAAAATGATTCAAAATGTCAATTGGATCGTGCCTCATGTTGAATAACCACTTTTTAAACCCTCACAGTGACCAAAATTGCCATTTTTACAGAGTTTTGCTTACTCAAAAGCTTCAATTTTGACCCGTTTCAGGCACAGTAATGACTTTAAACACACTTATTTTAGTTGAAAAAGTCATAATTCACATCCAACAGTCATTAAGAGTCAAAAGATTAAATGTTAAAATTTCATCATTATAGACCATTTTGGGAACGTTCGACATGTCCGGAGTCATCGTTTTTCATCCGAAAATTGATTTTTTGGACTGTACCCAAAATGATTCAAAATGTCAATTGGATCGTGCCTCATGTTGAATAACCACTTTTTAAACCCTCACAGTGACCAAAATTGCCATTTTTACAGAGTTTTCCTTACTCAAAAGCTTCAATTTTGACCCGTTTCAGGCACAGAAATGACTTTAAACACACTTATTTTAGTTGAAAAAGTCATAATGCACATCCAACAGTCATTTAGAGTCAAAAGATTAAATGTTAAAATTTCATCATTATAGACCATTTTGGGAACGTTCGACATGTCCGGAGTCATCGTTTTTCATCCGAAAATTGATTTTTTGGATTGTACCCAAAATGATTCAAAATGTCAATTGGATCGTGCCTCATGTTGAATAACCACTTTTTAAACCCTCACAGTGACCAAAATTGCCATTTTTACAGAGTTTTGCTTACTCAAAAGCTTCAATTTTGACCCGTTTCAGGCACAGAAATGACTTTAAACACACTTATTTTAGTTGAAAAAGTCATAATGCACATCCAACAGTCATTTAGAGTCAAAAGATTAAATGTTAAAATTTCATCATTATAGACCATTTTGGGAACGTTCGACATGTCCGGAGTCATCGTTTTTCATCCGAAAATTGATTTTTTGGACTGTACCCAAAATGATTCAAAATGTCAATTGGATCGTGCCTCATGTTGAATAACCACTTTTTAAACCCTCACAGTGACCAAAAGTGCCATTTTTACAGAGTTTTGCTTACTCAAAAGCTTCAATTTTGACCCGTTTCAGGCACAGAAATGACTTTAAACACACATATTTTAGTTGAAAAAGTCATAATTCACATCCAACAGTCATTTAGAGTCAAAAGATTAAATGTTAAAATTTCATCATTATAGACCATTTTGGGAACGTTCGGCATGTCCGGAGTCATCGTTTTTCATCCGAAAATTGATTTTTTGGACTGTACCAAAATTATTCAAAATGTCAATTGGATCGTGCCTCATGTTGAATAACCACTTTTTAAACCCTCACAGTGACCAAAAGTGCAATTTTTACAGAGTTTTGCTTACTCAAAAGCTTCAATTTTGACCCGTTTCAGGCACAGAAATGACTTTAAACACACGTTTTTTAGTTGAAAAAGTCATAATTCACATCCAACAGTCATTTAGAGTCAAAAGATTAAATGTTAAAATTTCATCATTATAGACCATTTTGGGAACGTTCGGCATGTCCGGAGTCATCGTTTTTCATCCGAAAATTGATTTTTTGGACTGTACCAAAAATGATTCAAAATGTCAATTGGATCGTGCCTCATGTTGAATAACCACTTTTTAAACCCTCGCAGTGACCAAAATTGCCATTTTTACAGAGTTTTCCTTACTCAAAAGCTTCAATTTTGACCCATTTCAGGCACAGAAATGACTTTAAACACACTTATTTTAGTTGAAAAAGTCATAATTCACATCCAACGGTCATTTAGTGTCAAAAGATTAAATGTTAAAATTTCATCATTATAGACCATTTTGGGAACGTTCGACATGTCCGGAGTCATCGTTTTTCATCCGAAAATTGATTTTTTGGACTGTACCAAAAATGATTCAAAATGTCAATTGGATCGTGCCTCATGTTGAATAACCACTTTTTAAACCCTCACAGTGACCAAAATTGCAATTTTTACAGAGTTTTGCTTACTCAAAAGCTTCAATTTTGACCCGTTTCAGGCACAGAAATGACTTTAAACACACATATTTTAGTTGAAAAAGTCATAATTCACATCCAACGGTCATTTAGTGTCAAAAGATTAAATGTTAAAATTTCATCATTATAGACCATTTTGGGAACGTTCGACATGTCCGGAGTCATCGTTTTTCATCCGAAAATTGATTTTTTGGACTGTGCCAAAAATGATTCAAAATGTCAATTGGATCGTGCCTCATGTTGAATAACCACTTTTTAAACCCTCACAGTGACCAAAATGGCAATTTTTACAGAGTTTTGCTTACTCAAAAGCTTCAATTTTGACCCGTTTCAGGCACAGAAATGACTTTAAACACACTTATTTTAGTTGAAAAAGTCATAATGCACATCCAACAGTCATTTAGAGTCAAAAGATTAAATGTTAAAATTTCATCATTAGAGACCATTTTGGGAACGTTCGACATGTCCGGAGTCATCGTTTTTCATCCGAAAATTGATTTTTTGGACTGTACCCAAAATGATTCAAAATGTCAATTGGATCATGCCTCATGTTGAATAACCACTTTTTAAACCCTCACAGTGACCAAAAGTGCCATTTTTACAGAGTTTTCCTTACTCAAAAGCTTCAATTTTGACCCATTTCAGGCACAGAAATGACTTTAAACACACTTATTTTAGTTGAAAAAGTCATAATGCACATCCAACAGTCATTTAGAGTCAAAAGATTAAATGTTAAAATTTCATCATTATACACCATTTTGGGAATGTTCGGCATGTCCGGAGTCATCGTTTTTCATCCGAAAATCGATTTTTTGGACTGTACCAAAAATGATTCAAAATGTCAATTGGATCGTGCCTCATGTTGAATAACCACTTTTTAAACCCTCACAGTGACCAAAAGTGCCATTTTTACAGAGTTTTCCTTACTCAAAAGCTTCAATTTTGACCCGTTTCAGGCACAGAAATGACTTTAAACACACTTATTTTAGTTGAAAAAGTCATAATGCACATCCAACAGTCATTTAGAGTCAAAAGATTAAATGTTAAAATTTCATCATTAGAGACCATTTTGGGAACGTTCGACATGTCCGGAGTCATCGTTTTTCATCCGAAAATTGATTTTTTGGACTGTACCCAAAATGATTCAAAATGTCAATTGGATCATGCCTCATGTTGAATAACCACTTTTTAAACCCTCACAGTGACCAAAAGTGCCATTTTTACAGAGTTTTCCTTACTCAAAAGCTTCAATTTTGACCCATTTCAGGCACAGAAATGACTTTAAACACACTTATTTTAGTTGAAAAAGTCATAATGCACATCCAACAGTCATTTAGAGTCAAAAGATTAAATGTTAAAATTTCATCATTATAGACCATTTTGGGAATGTTCGGCATGTCCGGAGTCATCGTTTTTCATCCGAAAATCGATTTTTTGGACTGTACCAAAAATGATTCAAAATGTCAATTGGATCGTGCCTCATGTTGAATAACCACTTTTTAAACCCTCACAGTGACCAAAAGTGCCATTTTTACAGAGTTTTCCTTACTCAAAAGCTTCAATTTTGACCCATTTCAGGCACAGAAATGACTTTAAACACACTTATTTTAGTTGAAAAAGTCATAATTCACATCCAACGGTCATTTAGTGTCAAAAGATTAAATGTTAAAATTTCATCATTATAGACCATTTTGGGAACGTTCGACATGTCCGGAGTCATCGTTTTTCATCCGAAAATTGATTTTTTGGACTGTACCAAAAATGATTCAAAATGTCAATTGGATCGTGCCTCATGTTGAATAACCACTTTTTAAACCCTCACAGTGACCAAAAATTGCCATTTTTACAGAGTTTTGCTTACTCAAAAGCTTCAATTTTGACCCGTTTCAGGCACAGTAATGACTTTAAACACACTTATTTTAGTTGAAAAAGTCATAATTCACATCCAACAGTCATTAAGAGTCAAAAGATTAAATGTTAAAATTTCATCATTATAGACCATTTTGGGAACGTTCGACATGTCCGGAGTCATCGTTTTTCATCCGAAAATTGATTTTTTGGACTGTACCCAAAATGATTCAAAATGTCAATTGGATCGTGCCTCATGTTGAATAACCACTTTTTAAACCCTCACAGTGACCAAAATTGCCATTTTTACAGAGTTTTCCTTACTCAAAAGCTTCAATTTTGACCCGTTTCAGGCACAGAAATGACTTTAAACACACTTATTTTAGTTGAAAAAGTCATAATGCACATCCAACAGTCATTTAGAGTCAAAAGATTAAATGTTAAAATTTCATCATTATAGACCATTTTGGGAACGTTCGACATGTCCGGAGTCATCGTTTTTCATCCGAAAATTGATTTTTTGGATTGTACCCAAAATGATTCAAAATGTCAATTGGATCGTGCCTCATGTTGAATAACCACTTTTTAAACCCTCACAGTGACCAAAATTGCCATTTTTACAGAGTTTTGCTTACTCAAAAGCTTCAATTTTGACCCGTTTCAGGCACAGAAATGACTTTAAACACACTTATTTTAGTTGAAAAAGTCATAATGCACATCCAACAGTCATTTAGAGTCAAAAGATTAAATGTTAAAATTTCATCATTAGAGACCATTTTGGGAACGTTCGACATGTCCGGAGTCATCGTTTTTCATTCGAAAATTGATTTTTTGGACTGTACCCAAAATGATTCAAAATGTCAATTGGATCGTGCCTCATGTTGAATAACCACTTTTTAAACCCTCACAGTGACTAAAAGTGCCATTTTTAAAGAGTTTTGCTTACTCAAAAGCTTCAATTTTGACCCGTTTCAGGCACAGAAATGACTTTAAACACACATATTTTAGTTGAAAAAGTCATAATTCACATCCAACTGTCATTTAGAGTCAAAAGATTAAATGTTAAAATTTCATCATTATAGACCATTTTGGGAACGTTCGGCATGTCCGGAGTCATCGTTTTTCATCCGAAAATTGATTTTTTGGACTGTACCCAAAATGATTCAAAATGTCAATTGGATCGTGCCTCATGTTGAATAACCACTTTTTAAACCCTCACAGTGACCAAAAGTGCCATTTTTACAGAGTTTTGCTTACTCAAAAGCTTCAATTTTGACCCGTTTCAGGCACAGAAATGACTTTAAACACACGTATTTTAGTTGAAAAAGTCATAATTCACATCCAACAGTCATTTAGAGTCAAAAGATTAAATGTTAAAATTTCATCATTATAGACCATTTTGGGAACGTTCGGCATGTCCGGAGTCATCGTTTTTCATCCGAAAATTGATTTTTTGGACTGTACTAAAAATGACTCAAAATGTCAATTGGATCGTGCCTCATGTTGAATAACCACTTTTTAAACCCTCACAGTGACCAAAAGTGCCATTTTTATAGAGTTTTGCTTACTCAAAAGCTTCAATTTTGACCCGTTTCAGGCACAGAAATGACTTTAAACACACTTATTTTAGTTGAAAAAGTCATAATTCACATCCAACAGTCATTTAGAGTCAAACGATTAAATGTTAAAATGTCATCATTATAGACCATTTTGGGAACGTTCGGCATGTCCGGAGTCATCGTTTTTCATCCGAAAATTGATTTTTTGGACTGTACCAAAAATGATTCAAAATGTCAATTGGATCGTGCCTCATGTGGAATAACCACTTTTTAAACCCTCACAGTGACCAAAATTGCCATTTTTACAGAGTTTTCCTTACTCAAAACCTTCAATTTTTACCCGTTTCAGGCACAGAAATGACTTTAAACACACTTATTTTAGTTGAAAAAGTCATAATGCACATCCAACAGTCATTTAGAGTCAAAAGATTAAATGTTAAAATTTCATCATTATAGACCATTTTGGGAACGTTCGACATGTCCGGAGTCATCGTTTTTCATCCGAAAATTGATTTTTTGGACTGTACCCAAAATGATTCAAAATGTCAATTGGATCGTGCCTCATGTTGAATAACCACTTTTTAAACCCTCACAGTGACCAAAATTGCCATTTTTACAGAGTTTTGCTTACTCAAAAGCTTCAATTTTGACCCGTTTCAGGCACAGTAATGACTTTAAACACACTTATTTTAGTTGAAAAAGTCATAATTCACATCCAACAGTCATTAAGAGTCAAAAGATTAAATGTTAAAATTTCATCATTATAGACCATTTTGGGAACGTTCGACATGTCCGGAGTCATCGTTTTTCATCCGAAAATTGATTTTTTGGACTGTACCCAAAATGATTCAAAATGTCAATTGGATCGTGCCTCATGTTGAATAACCACTTTTTAAACCCTCACAGTGACCAAAATTGCCATTTTTACAGAGTTTTCCTTACTCAAAAGCTTCAATTTTGACCCGTTTCAGGCACAGAAATGACTTTAAACACACTTATTTTAGTTGAAAAAGTCATAATGCACATCCAACAGTCATTTAGAGTCAAAAGATTAAATGTTAAAATTTCATCATTATAGACCATTTTGGGAACGTTCGACATGTCCGGAGTCATCGTTTTTCATCCGAAAATTGATTTTTTGGATTGTACCCAAAATGATTCAAAATGTCAATTGGATCGTGCCTCATGTTGAATAACCACTTTTTAAACCCTCACAGTGACCAAAATTGCCATTTTTACAGAGTTTTGCTTACTCAAAAGCTTCAATTTTGACCCGTTTCAGGCACAGAAATGACTTTAAACACACTTATTTTAGTTGAAAAAGTCATAATGCACATCCAACAGTCATTTAGAGTCAAAAGATTAAATGTTAAAATTTCATCATTATAGACCATTTTGGGAACGTTCGACATGTCCGGAGTCATCGTTTTTCATCCGAAAATTGATTTTTTGGACTGTACCCAAAATGATTCAAAATGTCAATTGGATCGTGCCTCATGTTGAATAACCACTTTTTAAACCCTCACAGTGACCAAAAGTGCCATTTTTACAGAGTTTTGCTTACTCAAAAGCTTCAATTTTGACCCGTTTCAGGCACAGAAATGACTTTAAACACACATATTTTAGTTGAAAAAGTCATAATTCACATCCAACAGTCATTTAGAGTCAAAAGATTAAATGTTAAAATTTCATCATTATAGACCATTTTGGGAACGTTCGGCATGTCCGGAGTCATCGTTTTTCATCCGAAAATTGATTTTTTGGACTGTACCAAAATTATTCAAAATGTCAATTGGATCGTGCCTCATGTTGAATAACCACTTTTTAAACCCTCACAGTGACCAAAAGTGCAATTTTTACAGAGTTTTGCTTACTCAAAAGCTTCAATTTTGACCCGTTTCAGGCACAGAAATGACTTTAAACACACGTTTTTTAGTTGAAAAAGTCATAATTCACATCCAACAGTCATTTAGAGTCAAAAGATTAAATGTTAAAATTTCATCATTATAGACCATTTTGGGAACGTTCGGCATGTCCGGAGTCATCGTTTTTCATCCGAAAATTGATTTTTTGGACTGTACCAAAAATGATTCAAAATGTCAATTGGATCGTGCCTCATGTTGAATAACCACTTTTTAAACCCTCGCAGTGACCAAAATTGCCATTTTTACAGAGTTTTCCTTACTCAAAAGCTTCAATTTTGACCCATTTCAGGCACAGAAATGACTTTAAACACACTTATTTTAGTTGAAAAAGTCATAATTCACATCCAACGGTCATTTAGTGTCAAAAGATTAAATGTTAAAATTTCATCATTATAGACCATTTTGGGAACGTTCGACATGTCCGGAGTCATCGTTTTTCATCCGAAAATTGATTTTTTGGACTGTACCAAAAATGATTCAAAATGTCAATTGGATCGTGCCTCATGTTGAATAACCACTTTTTAAACCCTCACAGTGACCAAAATTGCAATTTTTACAGAGTTTTGCTTACTCAAAAGCTTCAATTTTGACCCGTTTCAGGCACAGAAATGACTTTAAACACACATATTTTAGTTGAAAAAGTCATAATTCACATCCAACGGTCATTTAGTGTCAAAAGATTAAATGTTAAAATTTCATCATTATAGACCATTTTGGGAACGTTCGACATGTCCGGAGTCATCGTTTTTCATCCGAAAATTGATTTTTTGGACTGTACCAAAAATGATTCAAAATGTCAATTGGATCGTGCCTCATGTTGAATAACCACTTTTTAAACCCTCACAGTGACCAAAATGGCAATTTTTACAGAGTTTTGCTTACTCAAAAGCTTCAATTTTGACCCGTTTCAGGCACAGAAATGACTTTAAACACACTTATTTTAGTTGAAAAAGTCATAATGCACATCCAACAGTCATTTAGAGTCAAAAGATTAAATGTTAAAATTTCATCATTAGAGACCATTTTGGGAACGTTCGACATGTCCGGAGTCATCGTTTTTCATCCGAAAATTGATTTTTTGGACTGTACCCAAAATGATTCAAAATGTCAATTGGATCATGCCTCATGTTGAATAACCACTTTTTAAACCCTCACAGTGACCAAAAGTGCCATTTTTACAGAGTTTTCCTTACTCAAAAGCTTCAATTTTGACCCATTTCAGGCACAGAAATGACTTTAAACACACTTATTTTAGTTGAAAAAGTCATAATTCACATCCAACGGTCATTTAGTGTCAAAAGATTAAATGTTAAAATTTCATCATTATAGACCATTTTGGGAACGTTCGACATGTCCGGAGTCATCGTTTTTCATCCGAAAATTGATTTTTTGGACTGTACCAAAAATGATTCAAAATGTCAATTGGATCGTGCCTCATGTTGAATAACCACTTTTTAAACCCTCACAGTGACCAAAATTGCCATTTTTACAGAGTTTTCCTTACTCAAAACCTTCAATTTTTACCCGTTTCAGGCACAGAAATGACTTTAAACACACTTATTTTAGTTGAAAAAGTCATAATGCACATCCAACAGTCATTTAGAGTCAAAAGATTAAATGTTAAAATTTCATCATTAGAGACCATTTTGGGAACGTTCGACATGTCCGGAGTCATCGTTTTTCATTCGAAAATTGATTTTTTGGACTGTACCCAAAATGATTCAAAATGTCAATTGGATCGTGCCTCATGTTGAATAACCACTTTTTAAACCCTCACAGTGACTAAAAGTGCCATTTTTAAAGAGTTTTGCTTACTCAAAAGCTTCAATTTTGACCCGTTTCAGGCACAGAAATGACTTTAAACACACATATTTTAGTTGAAAAAGTCATAATTCACATCCAACTGTCATTTAGAGTCAAAAGATTAAATGTTAAAATTTCATCATTATAGACCATTTTGGGAACGTTCGGCATGTCCGGAGTCATCGTTTTTCATCCGAAAATTGATTTTTTGGACTGTACCCAAAATGATTCAAAATGTCAATTGGATCGTGCCTCATGTTGAATAACCACTTTTTAAACCCTCACAGTGACCAAAAGTGCCATTTTTACAGAGTTTTGCTTACTCAAAAGCTTCAATTTTGACCCGTTTCAGGCACAGAAATGACTTTAAACACACGTATTTTAGTTGAAAAAGTCATAATTCACATCCAACAGTCATTTAGAGTCAAAAGATTAAATGTTAAAATTTCATCATTATAGACCATTTTGGGAACGTTCGGCATGTCCGGAGTCATCGTTTTTCATCCGAAAATTGATTTTTTGGACTGTACTAAAAATGATTCAAAATGTCAATTGGATCGTGCCTCATGTTGAATAACCACTTTTTAAACCCTCACAGTGACCAAAAGTGCCATTTTTATAGAGTTTTGCTTACTCAAAAGCTTCAATTTTGACCCGTTTCAGGCACAGAAATGACTTTAAACACACTTATTTTAGTTGAAAAAGTCATAATTCACATCCAACAGTCATTTAGAGTCAAACGATTAAATGTTAAAATGTCATCATTATAGACCATTTTGGGAACGTTCGGCATGTCCGGAGTCATCGTTTTTCATCCGAAAATTGATTTTTTGGACTGTACCAAAAATGATTCAAAATGTCAATTGGATCGTGCCTCATGTGGAATAACCACTTTTTAAACCCTCACAGTGACCAAAATTGCCATTTTTACAGAGTTTTCCTTACTCAAAACCTTCAATTTTTACCCGTTTCAGGCACAGAAATGACTTTAAACACACTTATTTTAGTTGAAAAAGTCATAATGCACATCCAACAGTCATTTAGAGTCAAAAGATTAAATGTTAAAATTTCATCATTATAGACCATTTTGGGAACGTTCGACATGTCCGGAGTCATCGTTTTTCATCCGAAAATTGATTTTTTGGACTGTACCCAAAATGATTCAAAATGTCAATTGGATCGTGCCTCATGTTGAATAACCACTTTTTAAACCCTCACAGTGACCAAAATTGCCATTTTTACAGAGTTTTGCTTACTCAAAAGCTTCAATTTTGAACCGTTTCAGGCACAGTAATGACTTTAAACACACTTATTTTAGTTGAAAAAGTCATAATTCACATCCAACAGTCATTAAGAGTCAAAAGATTAAATGTTAAAATTTCATCATTATAGACCATTTTGGGAACGTTCGACATGTCCGGAGTCATCGTTTTTCATCCGAAAATTGATTTTTTGGACTGTACCCAAAATGATTCAAAATGTCAATTGGATCGTGCCTCATGTTGAATAACCACTTTTTAAACCCTCACAGTGACCAAAATTGCCATTTTTACAGAGTTTTCCTTACTCAAAAGCTTCAATTTTGACCCGTTTCAGGCACAGAAATGACTTTAAACACACTTATTTTAGTTGAAAAAGTCATAATTCACATCCAACAGTCATTAAGAGTCAAAAGATTAAATGTTAAAATTTCATCATTATAGACCATTTTGGGAACGTTCGACATGTCCGGAGTCATCGTTTTTCATCCGAAAATTGATTTTTTGGACTGTACCCAAAATGATTCAAAATGTCAATTGGATCGTGCCTCATGTTGAATAACCACTTTTTAAACCCTCACAGTGACCAAAATTGCCATTTTTACAGAGTTTTCCTTACTCAAAAGCTTCAATTTTTACCCGTTTCAGGCACAGAAATGACTTTAAACACACTTATTTTAGTTGAAAAAGTCATAATGCACATCCAACAGTCATTTAGAGTCAAAAGATTAAATGTTAAAATTTCATCATTAGAGACCATTTTGGGAACGTTCGACATGTCCGGAGTCATCGTTTTTCATTCGAAAATTGATTTTTTGGACTGTACCCAAAATGATTCAAAATGTCAATTGGATCGTGCCTCATGTTGAATAACCACTTTTTAAACCCTCACAGTGACTAAAAGTGCCATTTTTAAAGAGTTTTGCTTACTCAAAAGCTTCAATTTTGACCCGTTTCAGGCACAGAAATGACTTTAAACACACATATTTTAGTTGAAAAAGTCATAATTCACATCCAACTGTCATTTAGAGTCAAAAGATTAAATGTTAAAATTTCATCATTATAGACCATTTTGGGAACGTTCGGCATGTCCGGAGTCATCGTTTTTCATCCGAAAATTGATTTTTTGGACTGTACCCAAAATGATTCAAAATGTCAATTGGATCGTGCCTCATGTTGAATAACCACTTTTTAAACCCTCACAGTGACCAAAAGTGCCATTTTTACAGAGTTTTGCTTACTCAAAAGCTTCAATTTTGACCCGTTTCAGGCACAGAAATGACTTTAAACACACGTATTTTAGTTGAAAAAGTCATAATTCACATCCAACAGTCATTTAGAGTCAAAAGATTAAATGTTAAAATTTCATCATTATAGACCATTTTGGGAACGTTCGGCATGTCCGGAGTCATCGTTTTTCATCCGAAAATTGATTTTTTGGACTGTACTAAAAATGATTCAAAATGTCAATTGGATCGTGCCTCATGTTGAATAACCACTTTTTAAACCCTCACAGTGACCAAAAGTGCCATTTTTATAGAGTTTTGCTTACTCAAAAGCTTCAATTTTGACCCGTTTCAGGCACAGAAATGACTTTAAACACACTTATTTTAGTTGAAAAAGTCATAATTCACATCCAACAGTCATTTAGAGTCAAACGATTAAATGTTAAAATGTCATCATTATAGACCATTTTGGGAACGTTCGGCATGTCCGGAGTCATCGTTTTTCATCCGAAAATTGATTTTTTGGACTGTACCAAAAATGATTCAAAATGTCAATTGGATCGTGCCTCATGTGGAATAACCACTTTTTAAACCCTCACAGTGACCAAAATTGCCATTTTTACAGAGTTTTCCTTACTCAAAACCTTCAATTTTTACCCGTTTCAGGCACAGAAATGACTTTAAACACACTTATTTTAGTTGAAAAAGTCATAATGCACATCCAACAGTCATTTAGAGTCAAAAGATTAAATGTTAAAATTTCATCATTATAGACCATTTTGGGAACGTTCGACATGTCCGGAGTCATCGTTTTTCATCCGAAAATTGATTTTTTGGACTGTACCCAAAATGATTCAAAATGTCAATTGGATCGTGCCTCATGTTGAATAACCACTTTTTAAACCCTCACAGTGACCAAAATTGCCATTTTTACAGAGTTTTGCTTACTCAAAAGCTTCAATTTTGACCCGTTTCAGGCACAGTAATGACTTTAAACACACTTATTTTAGTTGAAAAAGTCATAATTCACATCCAACAGTCATTAAGAGTCAAAAGATTAAATGTTAAAATTTCATCATTATAGACCATTTTGGGAACGTTCGACATGTCCGGAGTCATCGTTTTTCATCCGAAAATTGATTTTTTGGACTGTACCCAAAATGATTCAAAATGTCAATTGGATCGTGCCTCATGTTGAATAACCACTTTTTAAACCCTCACAGTGACCAAAATTGCCATTTTTACAGAGTTTTCCTTACTCAAAAGCTTCAATTTTGACCCGTTTCAGGCACAGAAATGACTTTAAACACACTTATTTTAGTTGAAAAAGTCATAATGCACATCCAACAGTCATTTAGAGTCAAAAGATTAAATGTTAAAATTTCATCATTATAGACCATTTTGGGAACGTTCGACATGTCCGGAGTCATCGTTTTTCATCCGAAAATTGATTTTTTGGATTGTACCCAAAATGATTCAAAATGTCAATTGGATCGTGCCTCATGTTGAATAACCACTTTTTAAACCCTCACAGTGACCAAAATTGCCATTTTTACAGAGTTTTGCTTACTCAAAAGCTTCAATTTTGACCCGTTTCAGGCACAGAAATGACTTTAAACACACTTATTTTAGTTGAAAAAGTCATAATGCACATCCAACAGTCATTTAGAGTCAAAAGATTAAATGTTAAAATTTCATCATTATAGACCATTTTGGGAACGTTCGACATGTCCGGAGTCATCGTTTTTCATCCGAAAATTGATTTTTTGGACTGTACCCAAAATGATTCAAAATGTCAATTGGATCGTGCCTCATGTTGAATAACCACTTTTTAAACCCTCACAGTGACCAAAAGTGCCATTTTTACAGAGTTTTGCTTACTCAAAAGCTTCAATTTTGACCCGTTTCAGGCACAGAAATGACTTTAAACACACATATTTTAGTTGAAAAAGTCATAATTCACATCCAACAGTTATTTAGAGTCAAAAGATTAAATGTTAAAATTTCATCATTATAGACCATTTTGGGAACGTTCGGCATGTCCGGAGTCATCGTTTTTCATCCGAAAATTGATTTTTTGGACTGTACCAAAATTATTCAAAATGTCAATTGGATCGTGCCTCATGTTGAATAACCACTTTTTAAACCCTCACAGTGACCAAAAGTGCAATTTTTACAGAGTTTTGCTTACTCAAAAGCTTCAATTTTGACCCGTTTCAGGCACAGAAATGACTTTAAACACACGTTTTTTAGTTGAAAAAGTCATAATTCACATCCAACAGTCATTTAGAGTCAAAAGATTAAATGTTAAAATTTCATCATTATAGACCATTTTGGGAACGTTCGGCATGTCCGGAGTCATCGTTTTTCATCCGAAAATTGATTTTTTGGACTGTACCAAAAATGATTCAAAATGTCAATTGGATCGTGCCTCATGTTGAATAACCACTTTTTAAACCCTCGCAGTGACCAAAATTGCCATTTTTACAGAGTTTTCCTTACTCAAAAGCTTCAATTTTGACCCATTTCAGGCACAGAAATGACTTTAAACACACTTATTTTAGTTGAAAAAGTCATAATTCACATCCAACGGTCATTTAGTGTCAAAAGATTAAATGTTAAAATTTCATCATTATAGACCATTTTGGGAACGTTCGACATGTCCGGAGTCATCGTTTTTCATCCGAAAATTGATTTTTTGGACTGTACCAAAAATGATTCAAAATGTCAATTGGATCGTGCCTCATGTTGAATAACCACTTTTTAAACCCTCACAGTGACCAAAATTGCAATTTTTACAGAGTTTTGCTTACTCAAAAGCTTCAATTTTGACCCGTTTCAGGCACAGAAATGACTTTAAACACACATATTTTAGTTGAAAAAGTCATAATTCACATCCAACGGTCATTTAGTGTCAAAAGATTAAATGTTAAAATTTCATCATTATAGACCATTTTGGGAACGTTCGACATGTCCGGAGTCATCGTTTTTCATCCGAAAATTGATTTTTTGGACTGTACCAAAAATGATTCAAAATGTCAATTGGATCGTGCCTCATGTTGAATAACCACTTTTTAAACCCTCACAGTGACCAAAATGGCAATTTTTACAGAGTTTTGCTTACTCAAAAGCTTCAATTTTGACCCGTTTCAGGCACAGAAATGACTTTAAACACACTTATTTTAGTTGAAAAAGTCATAATGCACATCCAACAGTCATTTAGAGTCAAAAGATTAAATGTTAAAATTTCATCATTAGAGACCATTTTGGGAACGTTCGACATGTCCGGAGTCATCGTTTTTCATCCGAAAATTGATTTTTTGGACTGTACCCAAAATGATTCAAAATGTCAATTGGATCATGCCTCATGTTGAATAACCACTTTTTAAACCCTCACAGTGACCAAAAGTGCCATTTTTACAGAGTTTTCCTTACTCAAAAGCTTCAATTTTGACCCATTTCAGGCACAGAAATGACTTTAAACACACTTATTTTAGTTGAAAAAGTCATAATTCACATCCAACGGTCATTTAGTGTCAAAAGATTAAATGTTAAAATTTCATCATTATAGACCATTTTGGGAACGTTCGACATGTCCGGAGTCATCGTTTTTCATCCGAAAATTGATTTTTTGGACTGTACCAAAAATGATTCAAAATGTCAATTGGATCGTGCCTCATGTTGAATAACCACTTTTTAAACCCTCACAGTGACCAAAATTGCAATTTTTACAGAGTTTTGCTTACTCAAAAGCTTCAATTTTGACCCGTTTCAGGCACAGAAATGACTTTAAACACACATATTTTAGTTGAAAAAGTCATAATTCACATCCAACGGTCATTTAGTGTCAAAAGATTAAATGTTAAAATTTCATCATTATAGACCATTTTGGGAACGTTCGACATGTCCGGAGTCATCGTTTTTCATCCGAAAATTGATTTTTTGGACTGTACCAAAAATGATTCAAAATGTCAATTGGATCGTGCCTCATGTTGAATAACCACTTTTTAAACCCTCACAGTGACCAAAATGGCAATTTTTACAGAGTTTTGCTTACTCAAAAGCTTCAATTTTGACCCGTTTCAGGCACAGAAATGACTTTAAACACACTTATTTTAGTTGAAAAAGTCATAATGCACATCCAACAGTCATTTAGAGTCAAAAGATTAAATGTTAAAATTTCATCATTAGAGACCATTTTGGGAACGTTCGACATGTCCGGAGTCATCGTTTTTCATCCGAAAATTGATTTTTTGGACTGTACCCAAAATGATTCAAAATGTCAATTGGATCATGCCTCATGTTGAATAACCACTTTTTAAACCCTCACAGTGACCAAAAGTGCCATTTTTACAGAGTTTTCCTTACTCAAAAGCTTCAATTTTGACCCATTTCAGGCACAGAAATGACTTTAAACACACTTATTTTAGTTGAAAAAGTCATAATTCACATCCAACGGTCATTTAGTGTCAAAAGATTAAATGTTAAAATTTCATCATTATAGACCATTTTGGGAACGTTCGACATGTCCGGAGTCATCGTTTTTCATCCGAAAATTGATTTTTTGGACTGTACCAAAAATGATTCAAAATGTCAATTGGATCGTGCCTCATGTTGAATAACCACTTTTTAAACCCTCACAGTGACCAAAATTGCCATTTTTACAGAGTTTTGCTTACTCAAAAGCTTCAATTGTGACCCGTTTCAGGCACAGAAATGACTTTAAACACACTTATTTTAGTTGAAAAAGTCATAATGCACATCCAACAGTCATTTAGAGTCAAAAGATTAAATGTTAAAATTTCATCATTATAGACCATTTTGGGAATGTTCGGCATGTCCGGAGTCATCGTTTTTCATCCGAAAATCGATTTTTTGGACTGTACCAAAAATGATTCAAAATGTCAATTGGATCGTGCCTCATGTTGAATAACCACTTTTTAAACCCTCACAGTGACCAAAAGTGCCATTTTTACAGAGTTTTCCTTACTCAAAAGCTTCAATTTTGACCCATTTCAGGCACAGAAATGACTTTAAACACACTTATTTTAGTTGAAAAAGTCATAATTCACATCCAACGGTCATTTAGTGTCAAAAGATTAAATGTTAAAATTTCATCATTATAGACCATTTTGGGAACGTTCGACATGTCCGGAGTCATCGTTTTTCATCCGAAAATTGATTTTTTGGACTGTACCAAAAATGATTCAAAATGTCAATTGGATCGTGCCTCATGTTGAATAACCACTTTTTAAACCCTCACAGTGACCAAAAATTGCCATTTTTACAGAGTTTTGCTTACTCAAAAGCTTCAATTTTGACCCGTTTCAGGCACAGTAATGACTTTAAACACACTTATTTTAGTTGAAAAAGTCATAATTCACATCCAACAGTCATTAAGAGTCAAAAGATTAAATGTTAAAATTTCATCATTATAGACCATTTTGGGAACGTTCGACATGTCCGGAGTCATCGTTTTTCATCCGAAAATTGATTTTTTGGACTGTACCCAAAATGATTCAAAATGTCAATTGGATCGTGCCTCATGTTGAATAACCACTTTTTAAACCCTCACAGTGACCAAAATTGCCATTTTTACAGAGTTTTCCTTACTCAAAAGCTTCAATTTTGACCCGTTTCAGGCACAGAAATGACTTTAAACACACTTATTTTAGTTGAAAAAGTCATAATGCACATCCAACAGTCATTTAGAGTCAAAAGATTAAATGTTAAAATTTCATCATTATAGACCATTTTGGGAACGTTCGACATGTCCGGAGTCATCGTTTTTCATCCGAAAATTGATTTTTTGGATTGTACCCAAAATGATTCAAAATGTCAATTGGATCGTGCCTCATGTTGAATAACCACTTTTTAAACCCTCACAGTGACCAAAATTGCCATTTTTACAGAGTTTTGCTTACTCAAAAGCTTCAATTTTGACCCGTTTCAGGCACAGAAATGACTTTAAACACACTTATTTTAGTTGAAAAAGTCATAATGCACATCCAACAGTCATTTAGAGTCAAAAGATTAAATGTTAAAATTTCATCATTAGAGACCATTTTGGGAACGTTCGACATGTCCGGAGTCATCGTTTTTCATTCGAAAATTGATTTTTTGGACTGTACCCAAAATGATTCAAAATGTCAATTGGATCGTGCCTCATGTTGAATAACCACTTTTTAAACCCTCACAGTGACTAAAAGTGCCATTTTTAAAGAGTTTTGCTTACTCAAAAGCTTCAATTTTGACCCGTTTCAGGCACAGAAATGACTTTAAACACACTTATTTTAGTTGAAAAAGTCATAATTCACATCCAACAGTCATTTAGAGTCAAAAGATTAAATGTTAAAATTTCATCATTATAGACCATTTTGGGAACGTTCGACATGTCCGGAGTCATCGTTTTTCATCCGAAAATTGATTTTTTGGACTGTACCAAAAATGATTCAAAATGTCAATTGGATCTTGCCTCATGTTGAATAACCACTTTTTAAACCCTCACAGTGACCAAAATTGCCATTTTTACAGAGTTTTCCTTACTCAAAAGCTTCAATTTTGACCCGTTTCAGGCACAGAAATGACTTTAAACACACTTATTTTAGTTTAAAAAGTCAGAATTCACATCCAACAGTCATTTAGAGTCAAAAGATTAAATGTTAAAATTTCATCATTAGAGACCATTTTGGGAACGTTCGGCATGTCCGGAGTCATCGTTTTTCATCCGAAAATTGATTTTTTGGACTGTACTAAAAATGATTCAAAATGTCAATTGGATCGTGCCTCATGTTGGATAACCACTTTTTAAACCCTCACAGTGACCAAAATTGCCATTTTTACAGAGTTTTGCTTACTCAAAAGCTTCAATTTTGACCCGTTTCAGGCACAGAAATGACTTTAAACACACTTATTTTAGTTGAAAAAGTCATAATGCACATCCAACAGTCATTTAGAGTCAAAAGATTAAATGTTAAAATTTCATCATTATAGACCATTTTGGGAACGTTCGGCATGTCCGGAGTCATCGTTTTTCATCCGAAAATTGATTTTTTGGACTGTACCAAAAATGATTCAAAATGTCAATTGGATCGTGCCTCATGTTGGATAACCACTTTTTAAACCCTCACAGTGACCAAAATTGCCATTTTTACAGAGTTTTCCTTACTCAAAAGCTTCAATTTTGACCCATTTCAGGCACAGAAATGACTTTAAACACACTTATTTTAGTTGAAAAAGTCAGAATTCACATCCAACAGTCATTTAGAGTCAAAAGATTAACTGTTAAAATTTCATCATTGTAGACCATTTTGGGAACGTTCGGCATGTCCGGAGTCATCGTTTTTCATCCGAAAATTGATTTTTTGGACTGTACTAAAAATGATTCAAAAAGTCAATTGGATCGTGCCTCATGTTGGATAACCACTTTTTAAACCCTCACAGTGACCAAAATTGCCATTTTTGCAGAGTTTTGCTTACTCAAAAGCTTCCATTTTGACCCGTTTCAGGCACAGAAATGACTTTAAACACACTTATTTTAGTTGAAAAAGTCATAATGCACATCCAACAGTCATTTAGAGTCAAAAGATTAAATGTTAAAATTTCATCATTATAGACCATTTTGGGAACGTTCGACATGTCCGGAGTCATCGTTTTTCATCCGAAAATTGATTTTTTGGACTGTACCAAAAATGATTCAAAATGTCAATTGGATCGTGCCTCATGTTGAATAACCACTTTTTAAACCCTCACAGTGACCAAAAATTGCCATTTTTACAGAGTTTTGCTTACTCAAAAGCTTCAATTTTGACCCGTTTCAGGCACAGAAATGACTTTAAACACACTTATTTTAGTTGAAAAAGTCATAATGCACATCCAACAGTCATTTAGAGTCAAAAGATTAAATGTTAAAATTTCATCATTATAGACCATTTTGGGAACGTTCGACATGTCCGGAGTCATCGTTTTTCATCCGAAAATTGATTTTTTGGACTGTACCAAAAATGATTCAAAATGTCAATTGGATCGTGCCTCATGTTGAATAACCACTTTTTAAACCCTCACAGTGACCAAAAATTGCCATTTTTACAGAGTTTTGCTTACTCAAAAGCTTCAATTGTGACCCGTTTCAGGCACAGAAATGACTTTAAACACACTTATTTTAGTTGAAAAAGTCATAATTCACATCCAACGGTCATTTAGTGTCAAAAGATTAAATGTTAAAATTTCATCATTATAGACCATTTTGGGAACGTTCGACATGTCCGGAGTCATCGTTTTTCATCCGAAAATTGATTTTTTGGACTGTACCAAAAATGATTCAAAATGTCAATTGGATCGTGCCTCATGTTGAATAACCACTTTTTAAACCCTCACAGTGACCAAAAATTGCCATTTTTACAGAGTTTTGCTTACTCAAAAGCTTCAATTGTGACCCGTTTCAGGCACAGAAATGACTTTAAACACACTTATTTTAGTTGAAAAAGTCATAATGCACATCTAACAGTCATTTAGAGTCAAAAGATTAAATGTTAAAATTTCATCATTATAGACCATTTTGGGAACGTTCGACATGTCCGGAGTCATCGTTTTTCATCCGAAAATTGATTTTTTGGATTGTACCCAAAATGATTCAAAATGTCAATTGGATCGTGCCTCATGTTGAATAACCACTTTTTAAACCCTCACAGTGACCAAAATTGCCATTTTTACAGAGTTTTGCTTACTCAAAAGCTTCAATTTTGACCCGTTTCAGGCACAGAAATGACTTTAAACACACGTTTTTTAGTTGAAAAAGTCATAATTCACATCCAACAGTCATTTAGAGTCAAAAGATTAAATGTTAAAATTTCATCATTATAGACCATTTTGGGAACGTTCGGCATGTCCGGAGTCATCGTTTTTCATCCGAAAATTGATTTTTTGGACTGTACCAAAAATGATTCAAAATGTCAATTGGATCGTGCCTCATGTTGAATAACCACTTTTTAAACCCTCGCAGTGACCAAAATTGCCATTTTTACAGAGTTTTCCTTACTCAAAAGCTTCAATTTTGACCCATTTCAGGCACAGAAATGACTTTAAACACACTTATTTTAGTTGAAAAAGTCATAATTCACATCCAACGGTCATTTAGTGTCAAAAGATTAAATGTTAAAATTTCATCATTATAGACCATTTTGGGAACGTTCGACATGTCCGGAGTCATCGTTTTTCATCCGAAAATTGATTTTTTGGACTGTACCAAAAATGATTCAAAATGTCAATTGGATCGTGCCTCATGTTGAATAACCACTTTTTAAACCCTCACAGTGACCAAACTTGCAATTTTTACAGAGTTTTGCTTACTCAAAAGCTTCAATTTTGACCCGTTTCAGGCACAGAAATGACTTTAAACACACATATTTTAGTTGAAAAAGTCATAATTCACATCCAACGGTCATTTAGTGTCAAAAGATTAAATGTTAAAATTTCATCATTATAGACCATTTTGGGAACGTTCGACATGTCCGGAGTCATCGTTTTTCATCCGAAAATTGATTTTTTGGACTGTACCAAAAATGATTCAAAATGTCAATTGGATCGTGCCTCATGTTGAATAACCACTTTTTAAACCCTCACAGTGACCAAAATGGCAATTTTTACAGAGTTTTGCTTACTCAAAAGCTTCAATTTTGACCCGTTTCAGGCACAGAAATGACTTTAAACACACTTATTTTAGTTGAAAAAGTCATAATGCACATCCAACAGTCATTTAGAGTCAAAAGATTAAATGTTAAAATTTCATCATTAGAGACCATTTTGGGAACGTTCGACATGTCCGGAGTCATCGTTTTTCATCCGAAAATTGATTTTTTGGACTGTACCCAAAATGATTCAAAATGTCAATTGGATCATGCCTCATGTTGAATAACCACTTTTTAAACCCTCACAGTGACCAAAAGTGCCATTTTTACAGAGTTTTCCTTACTCAAAAGCTTCAATTTTGACCCATTTCAGGCACAGAAATGACTTTAAACACACTTATTTTAGTTGAAAAAGTCATAATTCACATCCAACGGTCATTTAGTGTCAAAAGATTAAATGTTAAAATTTCATCATTATAGACCATTTTGGGAACGTTCGACATGTCCGGAGTCATCGTTTTTCATCCGAAAATTGATTTTTTGGACTGTACCAAAAATGATTCAAAATGTCAATTGGATCGTGCCTCATGTTGAATAACCACTTTTTAAACCCTCACAGTGACCAAAATTGCCATTTTTACAGAGTTTTGCTTACTCAAAAGCTTCAATTGTGACCCGTTTCAGGCACAGAAATGACTTTAAACACACTTATTTTAGTTGAAAAAGTCATAATGCACATCCAACAGTCATTTAGAGTCAAAAGATTAAATGTTAAAATTTCATCATTATAGACCATTTTGGGAATGTTCGGCATGTCCGGAGTCATCGTTTTTCATCCGAAAATCGATTTTTTGGACTGTACCAAAAATGATTCAAAATGTCAATTGGATCGTGCCTCATGTTGAATAACCACTTTTTAAACCCTCACAGTGACCAAAAGTGCCATTTTTACAGAGTTTTCCTTACTCAAAAGCTTCAATTTTGACCCATTTCAGGCACAGAAATGACTTTAAACACACTTATTTTAGTTGAAAAAGTCATAATTCACATCCAACGGTCATTTAGTGTCAAAAGATTAAATGTTAAAATTTCATCATTATAGACCATTTTGGGAACGTTCGACATGTCCGGAGTCATCGTTTTTCATCCGAAAATTGATTTTTTGGACTGTACCAAAAATGATTCAAAATGTCAATTGGATCGTGCCTCATGTTGAATAACCACTTTTTAAACCCTCACAGTGACCAAAAATTGCCATTTTTACAGAGTTTTGCTTACTCAAAAGCTTCAATTGTGACCCGTTTCAGGCACAGAAATGACTTTAAACACACTTATTTTAGTTGAAAAAGTCATAATGCACATCTAACAGTCATTTAGAGTCAAAAGATTAAATGTTAAAATTTCATCATTATAGACCATTTTGGGAACGTTCGACATGTCCGGAGTCATCGTTTTTCATCCGAAAATTGATTTTTTGGACTGTACCAAAAATGATTCAAAATGTCAATTGGATCGTGCCTCATGTTGGATAACCACTTTTTAAACCCTCACAGTGACCAAAATTGCCATTTTTACAGAGTTTTGCTTACTCAAAAGCTTCAATTTTGACCCGTTTCAGGCACAGAAATGACTTTAAACACACTTATTTTAGTTGAAAAAGTCATAATGCACATCCAACAGTCATTTAGAGTCAAAAGATTAAATGTTAAAATTTCATCATTATAGACCATTTTGGGAACGTTCGGCATGTCCGGAGTCATCGTTTTTCATCCGAAAATTGATTTTTTGGACTGTACCAAAAATGATTCAAAATGTCAATTGGATCGTGCCTCATGTTGAATAACCACTTTTTAAACCCTCACAGTGACCAAAATTGCCATTTTTACAGAGTTTTCCTTACTCAAAAGCTTCAATTTTGACCCGTTTCAGGCACAGAAATGACTTTAAACACACTTATTTTAGTTGAAAAAGTCATAATTCACATCCAACAGTCATTTAGAGTCAAAAGATTAAATGTTAAAATTTCATCATTATAGACCATTTTGGGAACGTTCGACATGTCCGGAGTCATCGTTTTTCATCCGAAAATTGATTTTTTGGACTGTACCAAAAATGATTCAAAATGTCAATTGGATCTTGCCTCATGTTGAATAACCACTTTTTAAACCCTCACAGTGACCAAAATTGCCATTTTTACAGAGTTTTCCTTACTCAAAAGCTTCAATTTTGACCCGTTTCAGGCACAGAAATGACTTTAAACACACTTATTTTAGTTGAAAAAGTCAGAATTCACATCCAACAGTCATTTAGAGTCAAAAGATTAAATGTTAAAATTTCATCATTATAGACCATTTTGGGAACGTTCGGCATGTCCGGAGTCATCGTTTTTCATCCGAAAATTGATTTTTTGGACTGTACTAAAAATGATTCAAAATGTCAATTGGATCGTGCCTCATGTTGGATAACCACTTTTTAAACCCTCACAGTGACCAAAATTGCCATTTTTACAGAGTTTTGCTTACTCAAAAGCTTCAATTTTGACCCGTTTCAGGCACAGAAATGACTTTAAACACACTTATTTTAGTTGAAAAAGTCATAATGCACATCCAACAGTCATTTAGAGTCAAAAGATTAAATGTTAAAATTTCATCATTATAGACCATTTTGGGAACGTTCGGCATGTCCGGAGTCATCGTTTTTCATCCGAAAATTGATTTTTTGGACTGTACTAAAAATGATTCAAAATGTCAATTGGATCGTGCCTCATGTTGGATAACCACTTTTTAAACCCTCACAGTGACCAAATTTGCCATTTTTACAGAGTTTTCCTTACTCAAAAGCTTCAATTTTGACCTGTTTCAGGCACAGAAATGACTTTAAACACACTTATTTTAGTTGAAAAAGTCAGAATTCACATCCAACAGTCATTTAGAGTCAAAAGATTAACTGTTAAAATTTCATCATTGTAGACCATTTTGGGAACGTTCGGCATGTCCGGAGTCATCGTTTTTCATCCGAAAATTGATTTTTTGGACTGTACTAAAAATGATTCAAAAAGTCAATTGGATCGTGCCTCATGTTGGATAACCACTTTTTAAACCCTCACAGTGACCAAAATTGCCATTTTTGCAGAGTTTTGCTTACTCAAAAGCTTCAATTTTGACCCGTTTCAGGCACAGAAATGACTTTAAACACACTTATTTTAGTTGAAAAAGTCATAATGCACATCCAACAGTCATTTAGAGTCAAAAGATTAAATGTTAAAATTTCATCATTATAGACCATTTTGGGAACGTTCGACATGTCCGGAGTCATCGTTTTTCATCCGAAAATTGATTTTTTGGACTGTACCAAAAATGATTCAAAATGTCAATTGGATCGTGCCTCATGTTGAATAACCACTTTTTAAACCCTCACAGTGACCAAAAATTGCCATTTTTACAGAGTTTTCCTTACTCAAAAGCTTCAATTTTGACCCGTTTCAGGCACAGAAATGACTTTAAACACACTTATTTTAGTTGAAAAAGTCAGAATTCACATCCAACAGTCATTTAGAGTCAAAAGATTAAATGTTAAAATTTCATCATTATAGACCATTTTGGGAACGTTCGGCATGTCCGGAGTCATCGTTTTTCATCCGAAAATTGATTTTTTGGACTGTACTAAAAATGATTCAAAATGTCAATTGGATCGTGCCTCATGTTGGATAACCACTTTTTAAACCCTCACAGTGACCAAAATTGCCATTTTTACAGAGTTTTGCTTACTCAAAAGCTTCAATTTTGACCCGTTTCAGGCACAGAAATGACTTTAAACACACTTATTTTAGTTGAAAAAGTCATAATGCACATCCAACAGTCATTTAGAGTCAAAAGATTAAATGTTAAAATTTCATCATTATAGACCATTTTGGGAACGTTCGGCATGTCCGGAGTCATCGTTTTTCATCCGAAAATTGATTTTTTGGACTGTACTAAAAATGATTCAAAATGTCAATTGGATCGTGCCTCATGTTGGATAACCACTTTTTAAACCCTCACAGTGACCAAATTTGCCATTTTTACAGAGTTTTCCTTACTCAAAAGCTTCAATTTTGACCTGTTTCAGGCACAGAAATGACTTTAAACACACTTATTTTAGTTGAAAAAGTCAGAATTCACATCCAACAGTCATTTAGAGTCAAAAGATTAACTGTTAAAATTTCATCATTGTAGACCATTTTGGGAACGTTCGGCATGTCCGGAGTCATCGTTTTTCATCCGAAAATTGATTTTTTGGACTGTACTAAAAATGATTCAAAAAGTCAATTGGATCGTGCCTCATGTTGGATAACCACTTTTTAAACCCTCACAGTGACCAAAATTGCCATTTTTGCAGAGTTTTGCTTACTCAAAAGCTTCAATTTTGACCCGTTTCAGGCACAGAAATGACTTTAAACACACTTATTTTAGTTGAAAAAGTCATAATGCACATCCAACAGTCATTTAGAGTCAAAAGATTAAATGTTAAAATTTCATCATTATAGACCATTTTGGGAACGTTCGACATGTCCGGAGTCATCGTTTTTCATCCGAAAATTGATTTTTTGGACTGTACCAAAAATGATTCAAAATGTCAATTGGATCGTGCCTCATGTTGAATAACCACTTTTTAAACCCTCACAGTGACCAAAAATTGCCATTTTTACAGAGTTTTGCTTACTCAAAAGCTTCAATTTTGACCCGTTTCAGGCACAGAAATGACTTTAAACACACTTATTTTAGTTGAAAAAGTCATAATGCACATCCAACAGTCATTTAGAGTCAAAAGATTAAATGTTAAAATTTCATCATTATAGACCATTTTGGGAACGTTCGACATGTCCGGAGTCATCGTTTTTCATCCGAAAATTGATTTTTTGGACTGTACCAAAAATGATTCAAAATGTCAATTGGATCGTGCCTCATGTTGAATAACCACTTTTTAAACCCTCACAGTGACCAAAAATTGCCATTTTTACAGAGTTTTGCTTACTCAAAAGCTTCAATTGTGACCCGTTTCAGGCACAGAAATGACTTTAAACACACTTATTTTAGTTGAAAAAGTCATAATTCACATCCAACGGTCATTTAGTGTCAAAAGATTAAATGTTAAAATTTCATCATTATAGACCATTTTGGGAACGTTCGACATGTCCGGAGTCATCGTTTTTCATCCGAAAATTGATTTTTTGGACTGTACCAAAAATGATTCAAAATGTCAATTGGATCGTGCCTCATGTTGAATAACCACTTTTTAAACCCTCACAGTGACCAAAAATTGCCATTTTTACAGAGTTTTGCTTACTCAAAAGCTTCAATTGTGACCCGTTTCAGGCACAGAAATGACTTTAAACACACTTATTTTAGTTGAAAAAGTCATAATGCACATCTAACAGTCATTTAGAGTCAAAAGATTAAATGTTAAAATTTCATCATTATAGACCATTTTGGGAACGTTCGACATGTCCGGAGTCATCGTTTTTCATCCGAAAATTGATTTTTTGGACTGTACCAAAAATGATTCAAAATGTCAATTGGATCGTGCCTCATGTTGGATAACCACTTTTTAAACCCTCACAGTGACCAAAATTGCCATTTTTACAGAGTTTTGCTTACTCAAAAGCTTCAATTTTGACCCGTTTCAGGCACAGAAATGACTTTAAACACACTTATTTTAGTTGAAAAAGTCATAATGCACATCCAACAGTCATTTAGAGTCAAAAGATTAAATGTTAAAATTTCATCATTATAGACCATTTTGGGAACGTTCGACATGTCCGGAGTCATCGTTTTTCATCCGAAAATTGATTTTTTGGATTGTACCCAAAATGATTCAAAATGTCAATTGGATCGTGCCTCATGTTGAATAACCACTTTTTAAACCCTCACAGTGACCAAAATTGCCATTTTTACAGAGTTTTGCTTACTCAAAAGCTTCAATTTTGACCCGTTTCAGGCACAGAAATGACTTTAAACACACTTATTTTAGTTGAAAAAGTCATAATGCACATCCAACAGTCATTTAGAGTCAAAAGATTAAATGTTAAAATTTCATCATTATAGACCATTTTGGGAACGTTCGACATGTCCGGAGTCATCGTTTTTCATCCGAAAATTGATTTTTTGGACTGTACCCAAAATGATTCAAAATGTCAATTGGATCGTGCCTCATGTTGAATAACCACTTTTTAAACCCTCACAGTGACCAAAAGTGCCATTTTTACAGAGTTTTGCTTACTCAAAAGCTTCAATTTTGACCCGTTTCAGGCACAGAAATGACTTTAAACACACATATTTTAGTTGAAAAAGTCATAATTCACATCCAACAGTCATTTAGAGTCAAAAGATTAAATGTTAAAATTTCATCATTATAGACCATTTTGGGAACGTTCGGCATGTCCGGAGTCATCGTTTTTCATCCGAAAATTGATTTTTTGGACTGTACCAAAATTATTCAAAATGTCAATTGGATCGTGCCTCATGTTGAATAACCACTTTTTAAACCCTCACAGTGACCAAAAGTGCAATTTTTACAGAGTTTTGCTTACTCAAAAGCTTCAATTTTGACCCGTTTCAGGCACAGAAATGACTTTAAACACACGTTTTTTAGTTGAAAAAGTCATAATTCACATCCAACAGTCATTTAGAGTCAAAAGATTAAATGTTAAAATTTCATCATTATAGACCATTTTGGGAACGTTCGGCATGTCCGGAGTCATCGTTTTTCATCCGAAAATTGATTTTTTGGACTGTACCAAAAATGATTCAAAATGTCAATTGGATCGTGCCTCATGTTGAATAACCACTTTTTAAACCCTCGCAGTGACCAAAATTGCCATTTTTACAGAGTTTTCCTTACTCAAAAGCTTCAATTTTGACCCATTTCAGGCACAGAAATGACTTTAAACACACTTATTTTAGTTGAAAAAGTCATAATTCACATCCAACGGTCATTTAGTGTCAAAAGATTAAATGTTAAAATTTCATCATTATAGACCATTTTGGGAACGTTCGACATGTCCGGAGTCATCGTTTTTCATCCGAAAATTGATTTTTTGGACTGTACCAAAAATGATTCAAAATGTCAATTGGATCGTGCCTCATGTTGAATAACCACTTTTTAAACCCTCACAGTGACCAAAATTGCAATTTTTACAGAGTTTTGCTTACTCAAAAGCTTCAATTTTGACCCGTTTCAGGCACAGAAATGACTTTAAACACACATATTTTAGTTGAAAAAGTCATAATTCACATCCAACGGTCATTTAGTGTCAAAAGATTAAATGTTAAAATTTCATCATTATAGACCATTTTGGGAACGTTCGACATGTCCGGAGTCATCGTTTTTCATCCGAAAATTGATTTTTTGGACTGTACCAAAAATGATTCAAAATGTCAATTGGATCGTGCCTCATGTTGAATAACCACTTTTTAAACCCTCACAGTGACCAAAATGGCAATTTTTACAGAGTTTTGCTTACTCAAAAGCTTCAATTTTGACCCGTTTCAGGCACAGAAATGACTTTAAACACACTTATTTTAGTTGAAAAAGTCATAATGCACATCCAACAGTCATTTAGAGTCAAAAGATTAAATGTTAAAATTTCATCATTAGAGACCATTTTGGGAACGTTCGACATGTCCGGAGTCATCGTTTTTCATCCGAAAATTGATTTTTTGGACTGTACCCAAAATGATTCAAAATGTCAATTGGATCATGCCTCATGTTGAATAACCACTTTTTAAACCCTCACAGTGACCAAAAGTGCCATTTTTACAGAGTTTTCCTTACTCAAAAGCTTCAATTGTGACCCGTTTCAGGCACAGAAATGACTTTAAACACACTTATTTTAGTTGAAAAAGTCATAATGCACATCTAACAGTCATTTAGAGTCAAAAGATTAAATGTTAAAATTTCATCATTATAGACCATTTTGGGAACGTTCGACATGTCCGGAGTCATCGTTTTTCATCCGAAAATTGATTTTTTGGACTGTACCAAAAATGATTCAAAATGTCAATTGGATCGTGCCTCATGTTGGATAACCACTTTTTAAACCCTCACAGTGACCAAAATTGCCATTTTTACAGAGTTTTGCTTACTCAAAAGCTTCAATTTTGACCCGTTTCAGGCACAGAAATGACTTTAAACACACTTATTTTAGTTGAAAAAGTCATAATGCACATCCAACAGTCATTTAGAGTCAAAAGATTAAATGTTAAAATTTCATCATTATAGACCATTTTGGGAACGTTCGGCATGTCCGGAGTCATCGTTTTTCATCCGAAAATTGATTTTTTGGACTGTACCAAAAATGATTCAAAATGTCAATTGGATCGTGCCTCATGTTGAATAACCACTTTTTAAACCCTCACAGTGACCAAAATTGCCATTTTTACAGAGTTTTCCTTACTCAAAAGCTTCAATTTTGACCCGTTTCAGGCACAGAAATGACTTTAAACACACTTATTTTAGTTGAAAAAGTCATAATTCACATCCAACAGTCATTTAGAGTCAAAAGATTAAATGTTAAAATTTCATCATTATAGACCATTTTGGGAACGTTCGACATGTCCGGAGTCATCGTTTTTCATCCGAAAATTGATTTTTTGGACTGTACCAAAAATGATTCAAAATGTCAATTGGATCTTGCCTCATGTTGAATAACCACTTTTTAAACCCTCACAGTGACCAAAATTGCCATTTTTACAGAGTTTTCCTTACTCAAAAGCTTCAATTTTGACCCGTTTCAGGCACAGAAATGACTTTAAACACACTTATTTTAGTTGAAAAAGTCAGAATTCACATCCAACAGTCATTTAGAGTCAAAAGATTAAATGTTAAAATTTCATCATTATAGACCATTTTGGGAACGTTCGGCATGTCCGGAGTCATCGTTTTTCATCCGAAAATTGATTTTTTGGACTGTACTAAAAATGATTCAAAATGTCAATTGGATCGTGCCTCATGTTGGATAACCACTTTTTAAACCCTCACAGTGACCAAAATTGCCATTTTTACAGAGTTTTGCTTACTCAACAGCTTCAATTTTGACCCGTTTCAGGCACAGAAATGACTTTAAACACACTTATTTTAGTTGAAAAAGTCATAATGCACATCCAACAGTCATTTAGAGTCAAAAGATTAAATGTTAAAATTTCATCATTATAGACCATTTTGGGAACGTTCGGCATGTCCGGAGTCATCGTTTTTCATCCGAAAATTGATTTTTTGGACTGTACTAAAAATGATTCAAAATGTCAATTGGATCGTGCCTCATGTTGGATAACCACTTTTTAAACCCTCACAGTGACCAAAATTGCCATTTTTACAGAGTTTTCCTTACTCAAAAGCTTCAATTTTGACCTGTTTCAGGCACAGAAATGACTTTAAACACACTTATTTTAGTTGAAAAAGTCAGAATTCACATCCAACAGTCATTTAGAGTCAAAAGATTAACTGTTAAAATTTCATCATTGTAGACCATTTTGGGAACGTTCGGCATGTCCGGAGTCATCGTTTTTCATCCGAAAATTGATTTTTTGGACTGTACTAAAAATGATTCAAAAAGTCAATTGGATCGTGCCTCATGTTGAATAACCACTTTTTAAACCCTCACAGTGACCAAAAATTGCCATTTTTACAGAGTTTTGCTCACTCAAAAGCTTCAATTTTGACCCGTTTCAGGCACAGAAATGACTTTAAACACACTTATTTTAGTTGAAAAAGTCATAATGCACATCCAACAGTCATTTAGAGTCAAAAGATTAAATGTTAAAATTTCATCATTATAGACCATTTTGGGAACGTTCGACATGTCCGGAGTCATCGTTTTTCATCCGAAAATTGATTTTTTGGACTGTACCAAAAATGATTCAAAATGTCAATTGGATCGTGCCTCATGTTGAATAACCACTTTTTAAACCCTCACAGTGACCAAAATTGCCATTTTTGCAGAGTTTTGCTTACTCAAAAGCTTCAATTTTGACCCGTTTCAGGCACAGAAATGACTTTAAACACACTTATTTTAGTTGAAAAAGTCATAATGCACATCCAACAGTCATTTAGAGTCAAAAGATTAAATGTTAAAATTTCATCATTATAGACCATTTTGGGAACGTTCGACATGTCCGGAGTCATCGTTTTTCATCCGAAAATTGATTTTTTGGACTGTACCAAAAATGATTCAAAATGTCAATTGGATCGTGCCTCATGTTGAATAACCACTTTTTAAACCCTCACAGTGACCAAAAATTGCCATTTTTACAGAGTTTTGCTCACTCAAAAGCTTCAATTTTGACCCGTTTCAGGCACAGAAATGACTTTAAACACACTTATTTTAGTTGAAAAAGTCATAATGCACATCCAACAGTCATTTAGAGTCAAAAGATTAAATGTTAAAATTTCATCATTATAGACCATTTTGGGAACGTTCGACATGTCCGGAGTCATCGTTTTTCATCCGAAAATTGATTTTTTGGACTGTACCAAAAATGATTCAAAATGTCAATTGGATCGTGCCTCATGTTGAATAACCACTTTTTAAACCCTCACAGTGACCAAAAATTGCCATTTTTACAGAGTTTTGCTTACTCAAAAGCTTCAATTGTGACCCGTTTCAGGCACAGAAATGACTTTAAACACACTTATTTTAGTTGAAAAAGTCATAATTCACATCCAACGGTCATTTAGTGTCAAAAGATTAAATGTTAAAATTTCATCATTATAGACCATTTTGGGAACGTTCGACATGTCCGGAGTCATCGTTTTTCATCCGAAAATTGATTTTTTGGACTGTACCAAAAATGATTCAAAATGTCAATTGGATCGTGCCTCATGTTGAATAACCACTTTTTAAACCCTCACAGTGACCAAAAATTGCCATTTTTACAGAGTTTTGCTTACTCAAAAGCTTCAATTGTGACCCGTTTCAGGCACAGAAATGACTTTAAACACACTTATTTTAGTTGAAAAAGTCATAATGCACATCTAACAGTCATTTAGAGTCAAAAGATTAAATGTTAAAATTTCATCATTATAGACCATTTTGGGAACGTTCGACATGTCCGGAGTCATCGTTTTTCATCCGAAAATTGATTTTTTGGACTGTACCAAAAATGATTCAAAATGTCAATTGGATCGTGCCTCATGTTGGATAACCACTTTTTAAACCCTCACAGTGACCAAAATTGCCATTTTTACAGAGTTTTGCTTACTCAAAAGCTTCAATTTTGACCCGTTTCAGGCACAGAAATGACTTTAAACACACTTATTTTAGTTAAAAAAGTCATAATGCACATCCAACAGTCATTTAGAGTCAAAAGATTAAATGTTAAAATTTCATCATTATAGACCATTTTGGGAACGTTCGACATGTCCGGAGTCATCGTTTTTCATCCGAAAATTGATTTTTTGGATTGTACCCAAAATGATTCAAAATGTCAATTGGATCGTGCCTCATGTTGAATAACCACTTTTTAAACCCTCACAGTGACCAAAATTGCCATTTTTACAGAGTTTTGCTTACTCAAAAGCTTCAATTTTGACCCGTTTCAGGCACAGAAATGACTTTAAACACACTTATTTTAGTTGAAAAAGTCATAATGCACATCCAACAGTCATTTAGAGTCAAAAGATTAAATGTTAAAATTTCATCATTATAGACCATTTTGGGAACGTTCGACATGTCCGGAGTCATCGTTTTTCATCCGAAAATTGATTTTTTGGACTGTACCCAAAATGATTCAAAATGTCAATTGGATCGTGCCTCATGTTGAATAACCACTTTTTAAACCCTCACAGTGACCAAAAGTGCCATTTTTACAGAGTTTTGCTTACTCAAAAGCTTCAATTTTGACCCGTTTCAGGCACAGAAATGACTTTAAACACACATATTTTAGTTGAAAAAGTCATAATTCACATCCAACAGTCATTTAGAGTCAAAAGATTAAATGTTAAAATTTCATCATTATAGACCATTTTGGGAACGTTCGGCATGTCCGGAGTCATCGTTTTTCATCCGAAAATTGATTTTTTGGACTGTACCAAAATTATTCAAAATGTCAATTGGATCGTGCCTCATGTTGAATAACCACTTTTTAAACCCTCACAGTGACCAAAATTGCCATTTTTACAGAGTTTTGCTTACTCAAAAGCTTCAATTTTGACCCGTTTCAGGCACAGAAATGACTTTAAACACACTTATTTTAGTTGAAAAAGTCATAATGCACATCCAACAGTCATTTAGAGTCAAAAGATTAAATGTTAAAATTTCATCATTATAGACCATTTTGGGAACGTTCGACATGTCCGGAGTCATCGTTTTTCATCCGAAAATTGATTTTTTGGACTGTACCCAAAATGATTCAAAATGTCAATTGGATCGTGCCTCATGTTGAATAACCACTTTTTAAACCCTCACAGTGACCAAAAGTGCCATTTTTACAGAGTTTTGCTTACTCAAAAGCTTCAATTTTGACCCGTTTCAGGCACAGAAATGACTTTAAACACACATATTTTAGTTGAAAAAGTCATAATTCACATCCAACAGTCATTTAGAGTCAAAAGATTAAATGTTAAAATTTCATCATTATAGACCATTTTGGGAACGTTCGGCATGTCCGGAGTCATCGTTTTTCATCCGAAAATTGATTTTTTGGACTGTACCAAAATTATTCAAAATGTCAATTGGATCGTGCCTCATGTTGAATAACCACTTTTTAAACCCTCACAGTGACCAAAAGTGCAATTTTTACAGAGTTTTGCTTACTCAAAAGCTTCAATTTTGACCCGTTTCAGGCACAGAAATGACTTTAAACACACGTTTTTTAGTTGAAAAAGTCATAATTCACATCCAACAGTCATTTAGAGTCAAAAGATTAAATGTTAAAATTTCATCATTATAGACCATTTTGGGAACGTTCGGCATGTCCGGAGTCATCGTTTTTCATCCGAAAATTGATTTTTTGGACTGTACCAAAAATGATTCAAAATGTCAATTGGATCGTGCCTCATGTTGAATAACCACTTTTTAAACCCTCGCAGTGACCAAAATTGCCATTTTTACAGAGTTTTCCTTACTCAAAAGCTTCAATTTTGACCCATTTCAGGCACAGAAATGACTTTAAACACACTTATTTTAGTTGAAAAAGTCATAATTCACATCCAACGGTCATTTAGTGTCAAAAGATTAAATGTTAAAATTTCATCATTATAGACCATTTTGGGAACGTTCGACATGTCCGGAGTCATCGTTTTTCATCCGAAAATTGATTTTTTGGACTGTACCAAAAATGATTCAAAATGTCAATTGGATCGTGCCTCATGTTGAATAACCACTTTTTAAACCCTCACAGTGACCAAAATTGCAATTTTTACAGAGTTTTGCTTACTCAAAAGCTTCAATTTTGACCCGTTTCAGGCACAGAAATGACTTTAAACACACATATTTTAGTTGAAAAAGTCATAATTCACATCCAACGGTCATTTAGTGTCAAAAGATTAAATGTTAAAATTTCATCATTATAGACCATTTTGGGAACGTTCGACATGTCCGGAGTCATCGTTTTTCATCCGAAAATTGATTTTTTGGACTGTACCAAAAATGATTCAAAATGTCAATTGGATCGTGCCTCATGTTGAATAACCACTTTTTAAACCCTCACAGTGACCAAAATGGCAATTTTTACAGAGTTTTGCTTACTCAAAAGCTTCAATTTTGACCCGTTTCAGGCACAGAAATGACTTTAAACACACTTATTTTAGTTGAAAAAGTCATAATGCACATCCAACAGTCATTTAGAGTCAAAAGATTAAATGTTAAAATTTCATCATTAGAGACCATTTTGGGAACGTTCGACATGTCCGGAGTCATCGTTTTTCATCCGAAAATTGATTTTTTGGACTGTACCAAAAATGATTCAAAATGTCAATTGGATCGTGCCTCATGTTGAATAACCACTTTTTAAACCCTCACAGTGACCAAAATTGCCATTTTTACAGAGTTTTGCTTACTCAAAAGCTTCAATTGTGACCCGTTTCAGGCACAGAAATGACTTTAAACACACTTATTTTAGTTGAAAAAGTCATAATGCACATCCAACAGTCATTTAGAGTCAAAAGATTAAATGTTAAAATTTCATCATTATAGACCATTTTGGGAATGTTCGGCATGTCCGGAGTCATCGTTTTTCATCCGAAAATCGATTTTTTGGACTGTACCAAAAATGATTCAAAATGTCAATTGGATCGTGCCTCATGTTGAATAACCACTTTTTAAACCCTCACAGTGACCAAAAGTGCCATTTTTACAGAGTTTTCCTTACTCAAAAGCTTCAATTTTGACCCATTTCAGGCACAGAAATGACTTTAAACACACTTATTTTAGTTGAAAAAGTCATAATTCACATCCAACGGTCATTTAGTGTCAAAAGATTAAATGTTAAAATTTCATCATTATAGACCATTTTGGGAACGTTCGACATGTCCGGAGTCATCGTTTTTCATCCGAAAATTGATTTTTTGGACTGTACCAAAAATGATTCAAAATGTCAATTGGATCGTGCCTCATGTTGAATAACCACTTTTTAAACCCTCACAGTGACCAAAAATTGCCATTTTTACAGAGTTTTGCTTACTCAAAAGCTTCAATTGTGACCCGTTTCAGGCACAGAAATGACTTTAAACACACTTATTTTAGTTGAAAAAGTCATAATGCACATCTAACAGTCATTTAGAGTCAAAAGATTAAATGTTAAAATTTCATCATTATAGACCATTTTGGGAACGTTCGACATGTCCGGAGTCATCGTTTTTCATCCGAAAATTGATTTTTTGGACTGTACCAAAAATGATTCAAAATGTCAATTGGATCGTGCCTCATGTTGGATAACCACTTTTTAAACCCTCACAGTGACCAAAATTGCCATTTTTACAGAGTTTTGCTTACTCAAAAGCTTCAATTTTGACCCGTTTCAGGCACAGAAATGACTTTAAACACACTTATTTTAGTTGAAAAAGTCATAATGCACATCCAACAGTCATTTAGAGTCAAAAGATTAAATGTTAAAATTTCATCATTATAGACCATTTTGGGAACGTTCGGCATGTCCGGAGTCATCGTTTTTCATCCGAAAATTGATTTTTTGGACTGTACCAAAAATGATTCAAAATGTCAATTGGATCGTGCCTCATGTTGAATAACCACTTTTTAAACCCTCACAGTGACCAAAATTGCCATTTTTACAGAGTTTTCCTTACTCAAAAGCTTCAATTTTGACCCGTTTCAGGCACAGAAATGACTTTAAACACACTTATTTTAGTTGAAAAAGTCATAATTCACATCCAACAGTCATTTAGAGTCAAAAGATTAAATGTTAAAATTTCATCATTATAGACCATTTTGGGAACGTTCGACATGTCCGGAGTCATCGTTTTTCATCCGAAAATTGATTTTTTGGACTGTACCAAAAATGATTCAAAATGTCAATTGGATCTTGCCTCATGTTGAATAACCACTTTTTAAACCCTCACAGTGACCAAAATTGCCATTTTTACAGAGTTTTCCTTACTCAAAAGCTTCAATTTTGACCCGTTTCAGGCACAGAAATGACTTTAAACACACTTATTTTAGTTGAAAAAGTCAGAATTCACATCCAACAGTCATTTAGAGTCAAAAGATTAAATGTTAAAATTTCATCATTATAGACCATTTTGGGAACGTTCGGCATGTCCGGAGTCATCGTTTTTCATCCGAAAATTGATTTTTTGGACTGTACTAAAAATTATTCAAAATGTCAATTGGATCGTGCCTCATGTTGGATAACCACTTTTTAAACCCTCACAGTGACCAAAATTGCCATTTTTACAGAGTTTTGCTTACTCAAAAGCTTCAATTTTGACCCGTTTCAGGCACAGAAATGACTTTAAACACACTTATTTTAGTTGAAAAAGTCATAATGCACATCCAACAGTCATTTAGAGTCAAAAGATTAAATGTTAAAATTTCATCATTATAGACCATTTTGGGAATGTTCGGCATGTCCGGAGTCATCGTTTTTCATCCGAAAATTGATTTTTTGGACTGTACTAAAAATGATTCAAAATGTCAATTGGATCGTGCCTCATGTTGGATAACCACTTTTTAAACCCTCACAGTGACCAAAATTGCCATTTTTACAGAGTTTTCCTTACTCAAAAGCTTCAATTTTGACCTGTTTCAGGCACAGAAATGACTTTAAACACACTTATTTTAGTTGAAAAAGTCAGAATTCACATCCAACAGTCATTTAGAGTCAAAAGATTAACTGTTAAAATTTCATCATTGTAGACCATTTTGGGAACGTTCGGCATGTCCGGAGTCATCGTTTTTCATCCGAAAATTGATTTTTTGGACTGTACTAAAAATGATTCAAAAAGTCAATTGGATCGTGCCTCATGTTGGATAACCACTTTTTAAACCCTCACAGTGACCAAAATTGCCATTTTTGCAGAGTTTTGCTTACTCAAAAGCTTCAATTTTGACCCGTTTCAGGCACAGAAATGACTTTAAACACACTTATTTTAGTTGAAAAAGTCATAATGCACATCCAACAGTCATTTAGAGTCAAAAGATTAAATGTTAAAATTTCATCATTATAGACCATTTTGGGAACGTTCGACATGTCCGGAGTCATCGTTTTTCATCCGAAAATTGATTTTTTGGACTGTACCAAAAATGATTCAAAATGTCAATTGGATCGTGCCTCATGTTGAATAACCACTTTTTAAACCCTCACAGTGACCAAAAATTGCCATTTTTACAGAGTTTTGCTTACTCAAAAGCTTCAATTTTGACCCGTTTCAGGCACAGAAATGACTTTAAACACACTTATTTTAGTTGAAAAAGTCATAATGCACATCCAACAGTCATTTAGAGTCAAAAGATTAAATGTTAAAATTTCATCATTATAGACCATTTTGGGAACGTTCGACATGTCCGGAGTCATCGTTTTTCATCCGAAAATTGATTTTTTGGACTGTACCAAAAATGATTCAAAATGTCAATTGGATCGTGCCTCATGTTGAATAACCACTTTTTAAACCCTCACAGTGACCAAAAATTGCCATTTTTACAGAGTTTTGCTTACTCAAAAGCTTCAATTGTGACCCGTTTCAGGCACAGAAATGACTTTAAACACACTTATTTTAGTTGAAAAAGTCATAATTCACATCCAACGGTCATTTAGTGTCAAAAGATTAAATGTTAAAATTTCATCATTATAGACCATTTTGGGAACGTTCGACATGTCCGGAGTCATCGTTTTTCATCCGAAAATTGATTTTTTGGACTGTACCAAAAATGATTCAAAATGTCAATTGGATCGTGCCTCATGTTGAATAACCACTTTTTAAACCCTCACAGTGACCAAAAATTGCCATTTTTACAGAGTTTTGCTTACTCAAAAGCTTCAATTGTGACCCGTTTCAGGCACAGAAATGACTTTAAACACACTTATTTTAGTTGAAAAAGTCATAATGCACATCTAACAGTCATTTAGAGTCAAAAGATTAAATGTTAAAATTTCATCATTATAGACCATTTTGGGAACGTTCGACATGTCCGGAGTCATCGTTTTTCATCCGAAAATTGATTTTTTGGACTGTACCAAAAATGATTCAAAATGTCAATTGGATCGTGCCTCATGTTGGATAACCACTTTTTAAACCCTCACAGTGACCAAAATTGCCATTTTTACAGAGTTTTGCTTACTCAAAAGCTTCAATTTTGACCCGTTTCAGGCACAGAAATGACTTTAAACACACTTATTTTAGTTGAAAAAGTCATAATGCACATCCAACAGTCATTTAGAGTCAAAAGATTAAATGTTAAAATTTCATCATTATAGACCATTTTGGGAACGTTCGACATGTCCGGAGTCATCGTTTTTCATCCGAAAATTGATTTTTTGGACTGTACCAAAAATGATTCAAAATGTCAATTGGATCGTGCCTCATGTTGAATAACCACTTTTTAAACCCTCACAGTGACCAAAAATTGCCATTTTTACAGAGTTTTGCTTACTCAAAAGCTTCAATTGTGACCCGTTTCAGGCACAGAAATGACTTTAAACACACTTATTTTAGTTGAAAAAGTCATAATGCACATCTAACAGTCATTTAGAGTCAAAAGATTAAATGTTAAAATTTCATCATTATAGACCATTTTGGGAACGTTCGACATGTCCGGAGTCATCGTTTTTCATCCGAAAATTGATTTTTTGGACTGTACCAAAAATGATTCAAAATGTCAATTGGATCGTGCCTCATGTTGGATAACCACTTTTTAAACCCTCACAGTGACCAAAATTGCCATTTTTACAGAGTTTTGCTTACTCAAAAGCTTCAATTTTGACCCGTTTCAGGCACAGAAATGACTTTAAACACACTTATTTTAGTTGAAAAAGTCATAATGCACATCCAACAGTCATTTAGAGTCAAAAGATTAAATGTTAAAATTTCATCATTATAGACCATTTTGGGAACGTTCGGCATGTCCGGAGTCATCGTTTTTCATCCGAAAATTGATTTTTTGGACTGTACCAAAAATGATTCAAAATGTCAATTGGATCGTGCCTCATGTTGAATAACCACTTTTTAAACCCTCACAGTGACCAAAATTGCCATTTTTACAGAGTTTTCCTTACTCAAAAGCTTCAATTTTGACCCGTTTCAGGCACAGAAATGACTTTAAACACACTTATTTTAGTTGAAAAAGTCATAATTCACATCCAACAGTCATTTAGAGTCAAAAGATTAAATGTTAAAATTTCATCATTATAGACCATTTTGGGAACGTTCGACATGTCCGGAGTCATCGTTTTTCATCCGAAAATTGATTTTTTGGACTGTACCAAAAATGATTCAAAATGTCAATTGGATCTTGCCTCATGTTGAATAACCACTTTTTAAACCCTCACAGTGACCAAAATTGCCATTTTTACAGAGTTTTCCTTACTCAAAAGCTTCAATTTTGACCCGTTTCAGGCACAGAAATGACTTTAAACACACTTATTTTAGTTGAAAAAGTCAGAATTCACATCCAACAGTCATTTAGAGTCAAAAGATTAAATGTTAAAATTTCATCATTATAGACCATTTTGGGAACGTTCGGCATGTCCGGAGTCATCGTTTTTCATCCGAAAATTGATTTTTTGGACTGTACTAAAAATGATTCAAAATGTCAATTGGATCGTGCCTCATGTTGGATAACCACTTTTTAAACCCTCACAGTGACCAAAATTGCCATTTTTACAGAGTTTTGCTTACTCAAAAGCTTCAATTTTGACCCGTTTCAGGCACAGAAATGACTTTAAACACACTTATTTTAGTTGAAAAAGTCATAATGCACATCCAACAGTCATTTAGAGTCAAAAGATTAAATGTTAAAATTTCATCATTATAGACCATTTTGGGAACGTTCGGCATGTCCGGAGTCATCGTTTTTCATCCGAAAATTGATTTTTTGGACTGTACTAAAAATGATTCAAAATGTCAATTGGATCGTGCCTCATGTTGGATAACCACTTTTTAAACCCTCACAGTGACCAAAATTGCCATTTTTACAGAGTTTTCCTTACTCAAAAGCTTCAATTTTGACCTGTTTCAGGCACAGAAATGACTTTAAACACACTTATTTTAGTTGAAAAAGTCAGAATTCACATCCAACAGTCATTTAGAGTCAAAAGATTAACTGTTAAAATTTCATCATTGTAGACCATTTTGGGAACGTTCGGCATGTCCGGAGTCATCGTTTTTCATCCGAAAATTGATTTTTTGGACTGTACTAAAAATGATTCAAAAAGTCAATTGGATCGTGCCTCATGTTGGATAACCACTTTTTAAACCCTCACAGTGACCAAAATTGCCATTTTTGCAGAGTTTTGCTTACTCAAAAGCTTCAATTTTGACCCGTTTCAGGCACAGAAATGACTTTAAACACACTTATTTTAGTTGAAAAAGTCATAATGCACATCCAACAGTCATTTAGAGTCAAAAGATTAAATGTTAAAATTTCATCATTATAGACCATTTTGGGAACGTTCGACATGTCCGGAGTCATCGTTTTTCATCCGAAAATTGATTTTTTGGACTGTACCAAAAATGATTCAAAATGTCAATTGGATCGTGCCTCATGTTGAATAACCACTTTTTAAACCCTCACAGTGACCAAAAATTGCCATTTTTACAGAGTTTTGCTTACTCAAAAGCTTCAATTTTGACCCGTTTCAGGCACAGAAATGACTTTAAACACACTTATTTTAGTTGAAAAAGTCATAATGCACATCCAACAGTCATTTAGAGTCAAAAGATTAAATGTTAAAATTTCATCATTATAGACCATTTTGGGAACGTTCGACATGTCCGGAGTCATCGTTTTTCATCCGAAAATTGATTTTTTGGACTGTACCAAAAATGATTCAAAATGTCAATTGGATCGTGCCTCATGTTGAATAACCACTTTTTAAACCCTCACAGTGACCAAAAATTGCCATTTTTACAGAGTTTTGCTTACTCAAAAGCTTCAATTGTGACCCGTTTCAGGCACAGAAATGACTTTAAACACACTTATTTTAGTTGAAAAAGTCATAATTCACATCCAACGGTCATTTAGTGTCAAAAGATTAAATGTTAAAATTTCATCATTATAGACCATTTTGGGAACGTTCGACATGTCCGGAGTCATCGTTTTTCATCCGAAAATTGATTTTTTGGACTGTACCAAAAATGATTCAAAATGTCAATTGGATCGTGCCTCATGTTGAATAACCACTTTTTAAACCCTCACAGTGACCAAAAATTGCCATTTTTACAGAGTTTTGCTTACTCAAAAGCTTCAATTGTGACCCGTTTCAGGCACAGAAATGACTTTAAACACACTTATTTTAGTTGAAAAAGTCATAATGCACATCTAACAGTCATTTAGAGTCAAAAGATTAAATGTTAAAATTTCATCATTATAGACCATTTTGGGAACGTTCGACATGTCCGGAGTCATCGTTTTTCATCCGAAAATTGATTTTTTGGACTGTACCAAAAATGATTCAAAATGTCAATTGGATCGTGCCTCATGTTGGATAACCACTTTTTAAACCCTCACAGTGACCAAAATTGCCATTTTTACAGAGTTTTGCTTACTCAAAAGCTTCAATTTTGACCCGTTTCAGGCACAGAAATGACTTTAAACACACTTATTTTAGTTGAAAAAGTCATAATGCACATCCAACAGTCATTTAGAGTCAAAAGATTAAATGTTAAAATTTCATCATTATAGACCATTTTGGGAACGTTCGGCATGTCCGGAGTCATCGTTTTTCATCCGAAAATTGATTTTTTGGACTGTACCAAAAATGATTCAAAATGTCAATTGGATCGTGCCTCATGTTGAATAACCACTTTTTAAACCCTCACAGTGACCAAAATTGCCATTTTTACAGAGTTTTCCTTACTCAAAAGCTTCAATTTTGACCCGTTTTCAGGCACAGAAATGACTTTAAACACACTTATTTTAGTTGAAAAAGTCATAATTCACATCCAACAGTCATTTAGAGTCAAAAGATTAAATGTTAAAATTTCATCATTATAGACCATTTTGGGAACGTTCGACATGTCCGGAGTCATCGTTTTTCATCCGAAAATTGATTTTTTGGACTGTACCAAAAATGATTCAAAATGTCAATTGGATCTTGCCTCATGTTGAATAACCACTTTTTAAACCCTCACAGTGACCAAAATTGCCATTTTTACAGAGTTTTCCTTACTCAAAAGCTTCAATTTTGACCCGTTTCAGGCACAGAAATGACTTTAAACACACTTATTTTAGTTGAAAAAGTCAGAATTCACATCCAACAGTCATTTAGAGTCAAAAGATTAAATGTTAAAATTTCATCATTATAGACCATTTTGGGAACGTTCGGCATGTCCGGAGTCATCGTTTTTCATCCGAAAATTGATTTTTTGGACTGTACCAAAAATGATTCAAAATGTCAATTGGATCGTGCCTCATGTTGAATAACCACTTTTTAAACCCTCACAGTGACCAAAAATTGCCATTTTTACAGAGTTTTGCTTACTCAAAAGCTTCAATTGTGACCCGTTTCAGGCACAGAAATGACTTTAAACACACTTATTTTAGTTGAAAAAGTCATAATTCACATCCAACGGTCATTTAGTGTCAAAAGATTAAATGTTAAAATTTCATCATTATAGACCATTTTGGGAACGTTCGACATGTCCGGAGTCATCGTTTTTCATCCGAAAATTGATTTTTTGGACTGTACCAAAAATGATTCAAAATGTCAATTGGATCGTGCCTCATGTTGAATAACCACTTTTTAAACCCTCACAGTGACCAAAAATTGCCATTTTTACAGAGTTTTGCTTACTCAAAAGCTTCAATTGTGACCCGTTTCAGGCACAGAAATGACTTTAAACACACTTATTTTAGTTGAAAAAGTCATAATGCACATCTAACAGTCATTTAGAGTCAAAAGATTAAATGTTAAAATTTCATCATTATAGACCATTTTGGGAACGTTCGACATGTCCGGAGTCATCGTTTTTCATCCGAAAATTGATTTTTTGGACTGTACCAAAAATGATTCAAAATGTCAATTGGATCGTGCCTCATGTTGGATAACCACTTTTTAAACCCTCACAGTGACCAAAATTGCCATTTTTACAGAGTTTTGCTTACTCAAAAGCTTCAATTTTGACCCGTTTCAGGCACAGAAATGACTTTAAACACACTTATTTTAGTTGAAAAAGTCATAATGCACATCCAACAGTCATTTAGAGTCAAAAGATTAAATGTTAAAATTTCATCATTATAGACCATTTTGGGAACGTTCGACATGTCCGGAGTCATCGTTTTTCATCCGAAAATTGATTTTTTGGATTGTACCCAAAATGATTCAAAATGTCAATTGGATCGTGCCTCATGTTGAATAACCACTTTTTAAACCCTCACAGTGACCAAAATTGCCATTTTTACAGAGTTTTGCTTACTCAAAAGCTTCAATTTTGACCCGTTTCAGGCACAGAAATGACTTTAAACACACTTATTTTAGTTGAAAAAGTCATAATGCACATCCAACAGTCATTTAGAGTCAAAAGATTAAATGTTAAAATTTCATCATTATAGACCATTTTGGGGTTGACAGTCCGGAGAACATCGATTT
>NW_028254065.1:0-54565 GCF_964263255.1 Lissotriton vulgaris
CTGGGCACAGGTGTAGTAGAGTTCACAATTTGGTATGTCTAACCCTTCTTGTGAGTAGGGCCGGGTGAGGATGTCCCATTGTGCTCTCCGTTGTTTACCACCCCAAGTGAGTCGAATAAGTTCTGTCCAGAGCATCGTGAAAAAAGTTCTACCTGGGTCCTAGGGTATGTTCATAAATAAATAAAGAAGTTTAGGAAGAATAACCATTTTGAAGATATGCGACCTGCAATGAAGAGTGGGAGGGCGATCCAATGCGTGACATTGTCCCGTATCCCATCTAGGGCATGGCCGTAATTGAGCTGCACCAATTTGACCTTTTTTACTGTCTTTCCATGTGTTTATGATGATTGTTGACAGTGTACATATTTGTGAGTTAATGCTGTTCAGGGATCACACTATGTATAGTGTCCAAACACTCCAGTAGCACAAGGGTGCCCATTACAAGACATGCCCCTTGTGCTAAATTAGTCTTAACATCCATTGACATTGCATGAGGTTCCCCCATGGATGCAACAAAAAAACAATGCCAAGGTGTCAGTGCACCCACATCTTCGACAGTGTAGCCTACTGCCAAACCGCACTGTGTCCCACAGTGGATGCATCAGGCTATGGGGAAAATTCAGAGGGTCACATTTTCCCGTGCAGGCAAGTGCAGCGATGGGCTGCATCCACCTGGAAGGGAATGCATGGATGGCTCCATATGATTGTTGGAGTATCGGCCATTCATATTCCAGGGTCATACCCCACACTAAAGTGACAGTGTCATCATAAGTGGTCAACATGATTCTCACTCATGCTGATGGTGCTATCCTAGATAACCATGCATGCCTTGGTATGACTTCCTACATAATGCTGACAGTCAGCCTACGTAAATCACATCATAGCTACACTCTGCATCAAGGGGTGTCGCTTGTGCATAGCAGTGAGTGTTCACATGTAACACTGTTGCACTGGCAAACTATCGCTTGTAGCATTGGTATGTGCGATAGGAGATCAACTAATGGGTTCATATGTGGATTCATTTCTTGATGTAGCATATGTAGACTGCAGGTTTGGGGCTGTGTTCCCATGTACATACTATGTAGAACACTTCACAGTCACAAGGTTCACTAACAGAATATCGACCCCGAAATGATCCCCATACACAAATATCGAGTTTCTAATATCAATGTCAAAAACATCGAAATCCTATATTTATTATTGTAAATACAAAAATATCGGAAATAAAACATCGATGTAAAAATATAGTTGTACAAAATATTGCTTGCAATATATATATATATATGTATTCACTGAAAAAACCATAGGTTTCACACCAGTTATAGTTAGCTGGAAATTTTACTGACATAAAACCATTGAAATTCCCGGTTATATTTAGTTGGACTCACTATAACTTGCGCGCCTGCAATGCACTGCTGATGACATCACATATTACATCACTCATGACATGGTCAGTGACATCACTCATGACATCACTGATAACACCATCCAGTGAATGTGTGTCTTTCTGAAAAATAAATATGTTTTATATATGTATTTGTAAAGGTCGTTGGAAGAATAAATGTTTAGATAAGTGTGTAAATGGATGTTTTTTAAATAAAATATTGATTGGTTAACTGGCTTATTAAGTGTATCCTAGTGAATACATATATTAGCGAGTAATTTTTAAATATTTAAATATATGTATCAGTGTTTCACTTTGTGTATAAGTTGCTGCATGGGTTGGTGACTGACTCACTGTTTGTATGTGTTTTGAAGACAGCATATGTGCAGGACTGTATGGGTGGATGAGGGTTTATATATGTGTGTTAGTGAGTGAATGCCTGCCTCACTAGTGTCTTTATGAGTAACTACATATGTTTTAATCTAGTATATGTGAGTATTGATGTATATAAGTAAGTATATGTGAGAGTGAGAGATTGAAAGAGTTCCTGTTTAAATAAGTATGTGTTTCTATAAGTGATTGTTTAAGAGAGTAAGTATGTGTAAGTTTCCTTAGAAGTAAGGTGGTAGTGTGTGTATAGTTGTATATGCAAATAAATGGATGTTCAATAGTTTATTTGCATGTGTGAGTATGTGTGTGAGTAACTTTTGGAAGACTGTCAGTGTGTAACAGGATGTATATGTGTATCACTACATATGATGAGTGAGTATATGTATGAGTGACTATACAGAACTGTTGCTGAATGAGTGGATGTGTATATAGATGGTGGAATTATGGAATTGGTTGTTGTAACTGGTATGGGTATCTCCATTTTTTTGAAAATGTTAGTTTCTATTTTAGAATATGTGTTTCAAGGGTTACATTACACTGAAAGGAGGTCTGTCAGTGTGTCACAAGGATGGTGTTATCAGTGATGTTATGAGTGAAGTCACTGACCATGTCATGAGTGATGTAATATGTGACGTCATCAGCAGTGCATTGCAGGCGCGCAAGGTATAGTGAGTCCAACTAACTATAACGTGGGAATTTCAATTATTTTATGTCAGTAAAATTTCCAGCTAACTATAACTGGTGTGAAACCTATGGTTTTTTCAGTGAATTTAATAGGTTTTTTAAATGCTAATTCCTAACTATAACTGGTGTGAAACCTATGGTTTTTTCAGTGAATTTCAAAGGTTTTTTAAATGCTAATTCCTAACTATAACTGGTGCGAAACCTATGTTTTTTTCAGTGAATTTAATAGGTTTTTTAAATGCTAATTCCTAACTGTAACTGGTGTGAAACCTTTGTTTTTTTCAGTGAATTTCAAAGGTTTTTTAGTAGCAAATTTCTATAGCTATGAAATGTAATATTTGTTATAATGAATCCTATAATGTATATTAATGTAATACTATTTTTTTCATGTATATTGCTCATGGTTTTTTGTTTTTTTGCCCTGGAGCGCTCCTGGTGTGTGTGCCGGTGAGCGCACCGAAAAAGCGCAGTCTTGCGGCGCGCCCTAGGGCGCGTACCGGTGAGCGTCCCGTTAGCGCTTTTGCCGCGAACGAAAACATCATCGTGACGTATCGCGTAGCCGCGTCCGCCTGATACGCACGGCGTAAACACACCCGGAAGCACTCGAGCGCATACGATCGCGCAACGTAAGCATCTGATGCGCTTACGCGACGCGCCCCTGGGCGCCCGGGGGCGCCTAGCGGAAGCGCGTCAGGTCATGTGACCTAAAAATAACACTTTTTATTGGTGCAGGACAGTTTTGGTTTCCAAATGACGAAAGCCCTGGTCATGTGACCTGAAATTAATACTTTTTATTGGTTCAGGACAGTTTTTTTTTTTTCCTAATGATGAAAGCTCCTACCTTTTTTCCTCATTCTCACTTTGTACTTTGAGTGAAGAAGACCTGTTGAAAGACCTCTTTGTACTTTTTTTGGACTGAAAAATGGCTTCAGTAGCAGCAGCAGCAGGAGCATGTCAGCCACCACCACCACCACCAAGAGGACCACCACAACACCACAGTGGTGTAGATGACGAAGAGGAGGAGGAGGAGGAGGGGAGGATGACATTCCTGCCAGAAGACAATACCCCATATAGTCCAAAGCAGCACATTGTATGGGAGTTTTTTTCCATCGCAAGTGCCCTCAAAAAGGTGAATGCGCCAAAGGTGACTTGCCTAATCTGTGGCACTGAACTTTCAAGGGGGAACCCTAACAAGAAATACTCATTTGACAATAACACCATGATTCGCCACATGCAGCGCAGGCATCCCAACAAGTATGCTGCGGCAGAGGTCCGTGAACTGGCCACAAACCCTCCCGAATCTTCCCCCAGCACCTCCAAAAGGAAGCAACCCACTCCATCGGGACCAGGGACAAGGGAGATGGTCCCAAACATACAACCCCAGTTTGGGCAATACAAGATCACTTGTATATTTTGTGGTAAGACCATCACCTATGGTGAGCAAAGCATAAAGCTCATCAACCGTGCTGGTGACAACCACAATTGCACCAAAAAACAATAATTTTTCCGTGTTTTTTTTGCTCCAGTTGTGCTGTTTACAATTCCCTCTTTTTTGTTTCCCCCCATAAAAATAACAACAAATATATAAAATTGTTCATAAAAGCCAAATAAAGTTCAAAATGTTCAAAAAAACATTTTAAAAAATATAAAACAACAAAAAGAAGAAAAAAACAGTTCTTTTTTAGAACTACCTCCAATTTATAAAAAAAGGCTACATTTTTCAAAAACTCTGTCATTCTTTTTCCCCCATGGTACGCTCCCCGGTACGCTCCCCGGTGCGCGTACCGGGTGCTCCCCCGCGCAAATCGAACAAAAAAAATCTAGGGGGTCAGAGGGGGTCTACTCTGCCCCCTTTTGGTCATTTCCCCCTTTGTTTTTGCCACCTCTTGTGTCTCGATGCTACCGAGACACAAGATGGTGGCCGCTCCAGACTGTTTGGAATGTTGACAGACACTAGAGAGCCAATCAGGTTTCCGCGCACGAACTCGCGTAGCGCACTGGTTAGCGCCCCGGTGCGCGTACCGGTGCGCGCTTATAGATATATATATTTTTTCAACCTAAATTACTCAAAATCCACTGGAGCACATATCTTGAGACATAGCAAAAGCACATTGGGCTACCAGTCCCTACAATTTTGTCAAGTTTGGTGGAAATCCATTCAGCCGTTCGGGCTAAAAGTGAGGTCGACCGCCCTATGGAAATTAACATGGGGAACACACGTTTTGGGACCCCCCTTTTTTCTCGGCCTCTGCTTGACGAATCTCCCCCAAACTTTCAGGGAAGGACCGGAGTGTCGCGAGGCAAATTTGCGGAAATTTCCAGGCAGATTCCACAACCAGCGCCAAAGTTATTCATAATAGAATGTTGCGATTTCCCATTTGTAAATAATCCTAACTATAACTACCTACTGGTGATCGCCAGTAGGTAATATATATATATATATATATATATATATATATATATATATATATATATATATATATATATATATTCACTGAAAAAACCATAGGTTATAGACCATATATAGTTAGGAATTCGCATTACAAAACCTTATTTTACTCACACAAAACCATTGAAATTCCATATATAGTTAGTTGCACTAACTATATATCGCGCACCCGCAATCCACTGCTGATGATGTCACATATTACATCATTCATGACATGGTCAGTGACATCACTGATGACATCACTGATGACATCTCAAATGACATCACTGATGACATCTCAAATGACATCACTGATGACATCACTGATGACATCTCAAATGACATCACTGACGACATCTCAAATGACATCACTGATGACATCACTGATGACATCTCATTTGACATTACTGATCACATCACTGATGATATCATTCATGTGATAATACGATGAACCTCTTCAGACTCTAATATAACCTTAGATACAATCAGTGTAAACAGACACTCACAGACTGTCACTCATCCATGGAGTTACTCACACACCTAGTCAGTCATGCAAAGAATCAATCACACCTCCATTTCCTCAACTATACAGTTATACAAACTTTACTTATTCAAACATATACTAACACATATTTACTCTCTTATACAATCCCTGATACAAGTTCACAATGATCCATACAGCCACTCACACATTCACTGGCTCTTATGCACAGTTATTTATATATGTCAACTCTCACATGTACTGTGTTTTACATATGTACTTACTTTGACATGTAGCACTGAGATATCCATTCACTCACCAATACACTCATGCACACAGTCAACCGCCCATACAGCTGTTTCCACATGCACTTTTGAAACCATACATCTAGTGAATCAACTGCTCACACATCTATGCACAGAGTCATACACCTCCCAGCCACCCACACACACACTCAGTCTCCCATACAAATACTTGGGCAACCAATCAATAACCCATATAGTTACTCATATAGCTACTTATCAACACATGCAACAGTTTACAGAACAACAGACATCATGATGCACAAATTAAGACAGTTTAGTCACTAACCCATGCACTCAGTGAGACACATTTAATCACTCACTCATACAGTCAGTCATGCACCTACTAAATCCTTCATCCAGACACTTATACATCCACTCATTCTTCAATATGTAAGACATATTTTAACTTTACAGAAACATACAGTCACTGGATGTTGTCATCAGTGATGTCATCAGTGATGTCATTTGAGATGTCATCAGTGATGTCATCAGTGATGTCACTGACCATGTCATGAATGATGTAATATGTGACATCATCAGCAGTGGATTGCGGGTGCGAGATATATAGTTAGTGCAACTAACTATATATGGAATTTCAATGGTTTTGTGTGAGTAAAATAAGGTTTTGTAATGCGAATTCCTAACTATATATGGTCTATAACCTATGGTTTTTTCAGTGAATTTTCAAGGTTTTGTAAATGCTAATTCCTAACTATATATAGTCTATAACCTATGGTTTTTTCAGTGAATTTTCAAGGTTTTGTAAATGCTAATTCCTAACTATATATGGTCTATAGCCTATGTTTTTTTTAGTGAATATATATATATATATACATACATATATAAACATAGTTCATCTGTATATCTATATAAATACAAACATAAATGCATGCATACATATACTTATATGCATACAGATGCATGTTATTTACATGAAAGTTGAAAAAACACTAATAAAAGCAAAGCTAAAAAGCCACCTCATTACAAACAGAATGGCTTTAACTTAAACGAGGGCGAGATCTATTGCATTTTCAATGCTTGTTTACTTTGGTTCCATCAAGAAGGCATTCAGATGTGTCACACATTTGCCATAAATTCTGAATGTTAGCACTCTAGTTGCACATTAGATCACTGTAGTAAAGCTACTGCTCACCAGGGACGTCTGCTGCTGGTATTCAAAGTGCATGTTTCAGTCTGCATGTCACAATTTTTTTAATGAAATAGAAGAGGATTTGAGAAGTCACTCAAAATGATCCCTAATTTTTCTTTCTGAAGCACTAATCATACTTTCTATGGCAAAATTAACCCCCTCATGTTGCTCTTTTTTAAATTGAGTGTTTTCAGACTTACCACTTCATTGCAATCAAGATGGCTTCTGGTGTGCCATACTTTAGTCATAAGTAAGACTGTTAGCGCTCTAGTTGTTCTTTAGAACACTCTGGGACATTCTGTCATTGGGCTATACTTGGGGTACATCTGGGTGATATTTGGGCTACATTTAGGCTCTTTTGTCTCTGGTGGCCATCTTGGGAGACTGTATGTCAGAATTTTTTATTGAAATTGAAGAGGGTTTGAGAAGTCACTCAAAATGTGCCCTAATTTTTCTTTCTGCAGCACTAATCATAATTCATATGGCAACATATACCCCCTCATTTTGTTCCTTTTTAAATTAAATGTTTTAAGAGTTACCACTTTATTCCAATCAAGATGGCTTCAGGTGTGCCATACCTTTGTAAGACTGTTAGCGCTCTAGTTGTTCTTTAGAACACTCTGGGACATTCTGTCATTGGGCTATACTTGGGCTACATCTGGGTGATATTTGGGCTACATTTGGGCTCTTTTGTCTCTGGTGGCCCTTTTTGGAGACTGCATGTCAGAATTGTTTAATGAAATAGAAGAGGATTTGAAAAGTCACTCAAAATGTGCCCTAATTTTTCTTTCTGCAGCACTAATAATACCTTCTATTGCATAATATACCCCCTCATTTTGTTCCTTTTTAAATTAAATGTTTTAAGAGTTACCACTTTATTCCCATCACGATGGCTCCAGGTGTGCTATACCTTTGTAATAAGTAGGACTGTTAGCGCTCTAGTTGTTCTTTAGAACACTCTGGGACATTCTGTCATTGGGCTATACTTGGGCTACATCTGGGTGATATTTGGGCTACATTTGGGCTCTTTTGTCTCTGGTGGCCATTTTGGGAGACTGCATGTCAGACTGTTTTAATGAAATAGAAAAGGATTTGAGAAGTCACTCAAAATGTGCCCTAATTTTTCATTCTGCAGCACTAATCATACTTTCTATGGCAAAATATACCCCCTCATGTTGTTTCTTTTTAAATTAAATGTTTTAAGAGTTACCACTTTATTCCAATCAAGATGGCTTCAGGTGTGCCATACCTTTGTAATAAGTAGGACTGTTAGCGCTCTAGTTGTTCTTTAGAACACTGTAGGAGGCTGCAGTAGAACACAAAGGAATCAACTGACAGTCTCTGTCCTTGTTGGATGTACATGTTTTACTGAGAATGTCAGACTTCATTTTCACATGACTGAGAAAGATAATGTGAAATTACAGAAAATATGCTTTCAGTTTAGCTTATAGATCCCCTTCCAAACCACTGTGGGAAAATCATGAGATATTAGTTTTCTTTCAAACAATATTCATGATATCACAGCAGAAGGTTTTTTCACATGGTAAAATCACCTTAGAACCCACCACAATTCCTAAAATGAGTATGGTACCATCAACAAATGATTTATAATGTAACTAAAGTCCTAAAACCCTCTATTAACTACAATGCTTTTTAATGAGGTGCTATCATGTATATTGGTCCCAAGATGGCTTCCAAAACTTCTTGGATGAAGTGCTGACAGCCAATCAGATCAGATGTGTGGTTAGGCTCCGCCCAGATATATATCTTTTTTTGAACCTAAATTACTCAAAATCCACTGGAGCACATATATTGAGACCTAGCAAAGGCACATCGGGCTAACAGTCCCTACAATTTTGCCAAGTTTCGTGCAAATCCATTCAGCCGTTCGAGCTAAAAGTGAGGCCAACCGCCCTATGGAAATTAACATGGGAAAAACGCGTTTTGGGACCCCCCTTTTTTCTCGGCCCCCCCTTGATGAAACCCCCCCAAATTGTCAGGGGCTGCTCAGAAACAAAATGTTCCATTTTCCTGAAAATTTCAGCCAATTCCGTCCACAAACGCCAAAATTATTAGACATAGAATTTTCAAAAATCCCATAGAGAAAAAATCCTAACTATATATACCTACTGGCGACTGCCAGTAGATAATATATATATATATATATGTGTATATATATATATATATATATATATATATATATATATATATATATAGATATAGATATAGATATATATTACCTACTGGCGGTAGCCAGTAGGTATATATAGTTAGGATTTTTTTCCTATGGGATTTCTGAAAATTCTATGTCGAATAACGTTGGCGTTTGTGGACGGAATTGGCTGAAATTTTCAGGAAAATGGCACATTGTGTTTCTGAGCAGCCCCTGAAAATTTGGGGTGGTTTCGTCGAGGGGGGGGCCAAGAAAAAAGGGGGGTCCCAAAACACGATTTTCCCATTCATTTTTCCATAGGGCGGTTGGAATCACTTTTAGCTCGAACGGCTGAATGGATTTACACGAAACTTGGCAAAATTGTAGATATGGTTTGCCCGATGTGCCTTTGCTATGTCTCAATATATGTGCTCCAGTGGATTTTGAGAAATTAACGTTTTAAAAAACAGATATATCTGTAACAGCGCTCCGGTTCGCGCTCCGGTTCGCGTACCTGACGCGTAACGGAACTTTGCGAAGTGAAGCTGATTTGGTCTCCGGTGTCTGTCAACATTCTAAACATTCCGGACCGGCCGCCATCTTGTCTCTCGGTAGGATCGAGAGACAAGAGGTGGAGCAAAACGAATGGGGAATTTAATGAAAGGGGGCAAGGTAGACCCCTCCTGACCCCCTAGGAATGATGTGGGGGCTATTAAAGTGTCCCGTGGGGCAAATAAAAAAAATTAGATTTTTCGCAGTAGAAGCGCTTCCCGGTACGCGAACCGGGTAGCTCACCGGTAGCGTAACGGGAGTTCGCCATTTTGTGTTTCGGATTAAATAAATCACAAGATAGATGGAAAACAATGCGGGAAATGGGTATAAGGGGGCACGGGAGACGTATCCTGACCCCCTAGGTTTTCTGAAGGTGGCTGAGGAGGCTCATATATGTCGGAAAAAAAAATTGAATTTTTTGTGCGGTTAGCTGCCGGTACGCGAACCGGGTAGCGAACCGGGAAGCGAACATAAGTGAAAATTAGTGAAAAAAGGTACATTCGAAATTTAAAAAGAGTAATTATAGTTAAGGTAGCTCTGAAAAGAGCTTTTGGGTTCTCTGTAAGTTCGAGGTACTTATAAGTAGGTATCAATACACAGTCTTAAATTGTGCATGAAAACTCTGTTTCCCTCATCTGAGAAGTGCACACCATCTCCTCTGTAGATATCTTGCACGTAGTAACGCAAGTTATTGTTGTAGATGGTGCCCATTCCATGGTCTCTCATATAAGCTGAAACAGACTTATTTACATGTTTCCTCGCTTTCTCAATTTGTGGACAAATTTGATTGGAACACCTCCATTTCTGTTTTTGGCATATATTGGAATATATAAGGCAGTTTGAGGAAAAAGTGCCATCAACTGCTCAAAGGTGTCCTTTAAAAGTCAAAGTGCCCAAATCATTTCCTCCACAGTGCACTATTATGAGGTCAGGGTTTGGCAAATGTAAAAAGGTTTTCACCAATGGTATCAATTGGTGACATCTCAATCCTCTTTGGCCAATCCATTTGATTTCCACATTTTGTAAATTGAGGTTGTGTAAATTTCTGTTATCAGCATACCTGTGAGCCCAGTGGATGTAGCTATGTCCAAGAATCCAGACAGAAAACATGGTGAGAGGAGGTTCTGCTGCAGTCAGATAAAGTGTGGGAATGAAATGGCAGTTGAAACAGTAGGAGTTTGTAAAGAAAATAAACTGTGGAGTTTCAGTGCTAATGATTCACTAGCAGTGATTGGTGGATTTCCATTTCTGAAAACAGAAAGTTAGGGTGCATGGATGTGTTCTTTGAAAGATTTAATTTGTATGGTTAAGAAAAAATGATTTTAAGAAACATTGCAGTGGATTTGCAGGTGTACTGAGAGTTCAGAGTTCATTTGAAACATTGTTGTGTGAACTTATAAACATGAGAGGTCTTTCAGGAGGTAGTTGCTATGGGAAAAGAGCAGAAAGGGCAGAGGGGGGAAGGCTGTTGATTTGAAAAAAGTGAGGGAAGAGTTTTGATTGGGTGACATGAGAGATATGTGTGATGAAATACAGCATGTCTGTGCCTTTGTTGGTTGCAGCCTCTGGAGTGCATACCCTTTGATCTGCTAAAGAAAAATTGGTGTGTGTCTGAGACTGTTTTGAAATTCAAAAAACATTTGCTAAGGTGAGAAAAAAATCATTTAATTTAGATAGAGACTAGTATAGTTTATGGAGAAAATAAGGAAGCCAGCTGTGCATTTAAAATGTTGTTTTGTGTCAAGTGTTTTCATTATTTTTTCCCAAAAGATTTTGCTTCTTTGACAAATTATAGTTATAGATAATGTGAAGTATTAGTACTGACAGGGTGTGCTTGTACATAGGAGGTGTGCTGTGTTTTCAAATTATGATCAGAAAATCGTTTTTTAACAAAAAGACATGCTTTTTACATTTATGAGAAGGATAACATGGGGTGTGCTTTTTAAAATAAATATTTCACGTCCCAACATGAATAAGGGAGAATAATTTGCTTGTTTGTTGGTTTAAAACTCGTTTCTTGAAGTCATTTAGGTTTCACAATATGTTCTGCAAGAGTTACATAGTCAACATGAGGGCATATTTACAAGGCTTATGAGACACATTCACGTCATTTTCCCCATTTTAAAAGTGACTTTAAAGGTGGTGCAAGGTCCTTGTAAATACACCCTCGTGAGTGCTTTGCAAATTTAAATCATTTTCCCCTGGTGTATGTGCCTTGTAAATACGCCCCTATGTTTGCTAGACAATTTTAAGGTACTTCTCCTATGAATCTGGGAGACTAATTTGCTTACATGATGTGTTTAAAAATCGTGCTAAGGTGAGAAAAGATTTTTTTAATTTAGAAAGAGATTAGTATGCTTTTTGGAGAAAATAAGGAAGGCAGCTAGGGTGTGCTTGTACATAGGAGCTGTGCTGTGTTTTCAAATTATGACCTGAAAATCGTTTTTTTTTTAAAGAAATACTTTTCACATTTATGAGAAGGACAACAAGGGGTCTGCTTTTTTTGAATAAATATTTCATTTCCCAACATGAATATGGGAGAATAATTTGCTTGTTTGATGGTTTAAAAACTCGTTTCTTGAAGTCATTTAGGTTTCACAATATGTACTGCTAGAGTTTCATAGTCACTATGATAATTATGATATACATTTAGGACTGTTTAGGGGGCATGGATATGCTGAGGCTTCTGTAATTGTCATTGGAGGAGAATTATGTACATTGCACTGCTGCATACAGTCCTCACCTTCTGCGTACTCTTGGATATGCTAGACTATATCTGCTCAATGAGATACCTAAGCTGAGGAAACACAGGTGATGTGATTGTGAAATGAGCAAAAATATTTGCATGTTTTTCAATAACATCAGCTGTGTTTCCTAACATTACTAATCACATTGTGCAGATGAGGTTTAGGCCTGTCCAGGGAGACAGAGGAGGTCTGGCCTTTGTTGAAGTGTGCAGTGGACATGACTCACTTCATCTGTTGGACTGCACATGTATTATGTCCTCTGTACTCTTCAACAAGCCAAAATTTCATCTGGAACCCTGAGTAGGCCTCACCTCAAACAAACTTTTGTGACTGCAAGACCTGCCTTTTTGCTCCTAGATATTTCTTGGTTTTACCATGGCAGACAGACAATCCATCATACCTCTGGATAGGCCACACCTTATGGTGGTGCAAGGGCCTTGTAAATACGCCCTCATGTGTGCTTGGTAATTTTAAGACACTTCCCCTGGTGCAAGGGTCTTGTAAATACACCCTCATGTGTGCTTGGCTATTTCAAGTCACTTCCTCCTGGTGCAAGGGCCTTGTAAATACGCCCTCATGTGTGCTTGGCAATTTTAACTCACTTCCCCCTGATGCATGGGTGTGGTAAATACGCTCTCATGTGTGCTTGGCAATTTTAACTCACTTCCCTCTGGTGCATGGGTGTGGTAAATACGCCCTCATGTCTGCTTGGCAATTTTAAGTCACTTTCTCCTGCTGCAAGGGCCTTGTAAATACAACCCTATGTGTTCTTGGAATTTTAACTCAATTCCCCCATGGTGCAAGTGCCTTGTAAATACGCCCCCTTTGTCTATGTTGTTGAATTACTGTAGATAGAACTGACAACTAGTGTGTTAATTGTTTGCCTACTGTTATTGGTTTACTGTTTGGTAATAGTGGCTAATATCAATGTTTTAAAAAAAATTCCACAGATTTAACTGAAGATCTTTAGAAAACTTTAAAAATGCCCTCAAGGCAGAGAAAACAAAAAGAAGCAAAGCGACTTACACTCCACCTTGGTAAAGATTTGCAGCAGTCCTCTACTATTAAATTGTATCAAGTCGCCAAAAAAGCTCCGGGTAAGAAAATAAAATCATTTTTAAAAAGAATTTGCACACAAAAAAATACCAGTATTGAATATGTTTTAGTGCATAAGAAGAGAGACAATTTAAAGGAAAAGGAAAGGCCCGTCAAAAAAGTTTCTGCTCGAGCAGGAGATAAGTCTGTGCATGGCAGTAGAAGGGAAAGTCAATTCAGGGACATTCGTAGGCGAATGTTCCGCAACAGGATAATTGTCAATTTGTTAAAAAAATTTAAGAGAGGCCAACAGAAAGTGACATTTTATAAGAAAAAGAAAAATGTAGAGAAAATTATTGATCAGGCTTTCGAAATTAAGCGAAAGTTATTTATTTTGGTAATCAATAGAATTAGGAAACTAAACAAGGTAATTTCTGATTTCAAATCAAATAGTAGATGGAAGAGAGTAGTTAATCGTAGTAATTTTTGTGAAGTTTTCTCAGGCAAATGGATGCATAGTTCAAGTTGTGAGACATTTTTCAATGAGGAGTGTTACTTTCAGGACAATGATTTGGTGCATGCAGTTGACACCAGTGGTCGAGCATATGAGGTAAAAGATGGTTGTCCGGTTGAAAAAGAAAAACTTGTGTCTGCAGATGCAGAAGAGGTGTTAGGTGATGAGGTTTTAGGAAGACGTCCTAAAGAACCAGTCTACACCTGGAAATGTAGTAGTATTTGTAGTGTGTGACAGGATTCCATCAATTTGCTTTGTGATTTTGTTCGTACATTTAATAAGAAAAGTTTAAAACAGAAAATGAAGTTGTTGCAAGAATTAGATCCTTGCAGAGTGAGAGAAGTAACAGGTTTGCATGGGCATTCACTGGCTTGTCTTACCAGAAGAGTATGCTAGAGTGTTTTTCATCATTTCAGGATGCTTGCAGTGCATCATAATAAAGTGAGGAAATTAGTGAGAATGTTGTATTATGCTAAGAGTCCAGCAATTATGCTTAAAAAATTGAGCAGTGCTCTTTTGCATGGTTCATAACTACCTGTGAAGAATATTAGTGAAGAAATTGAGTTCTGTTACTTTGCTAGTAAAGAGAACAATGTTGAAATTGACCCAGTAGAAGAAGGTAATATGGAAGAGAGTGTACAGATTTCTAATATAGATAAGTTTCACAAGGAAATTTCCATCTTTCAGGTGAACTCAAGTGAGAGGCCTAATTTCACTTGTGTATGTTGTCGACGGACTTATTATAAATATCAGACTAAGTTAGTGGATTTATATGCAAAAAGTGAAATGGAAAACAATAGTGAATGGAAGGATTTTGCTACATACTTGATGGTAGAAAATTGTTTTGATTTGGGATCGGACCAACGTATGTGTACTTATTGTTTTAACAAATTAAACCAAAACCGGATGCCTGCTAGAGCGGTTCATAATAATCTGGAATTGGTTGACATTCCTTCTGAATTGAAGGATTTAATACTTATGAATCTATTTTGATTCAAAGTGTGCATCCCTTTCAGGCTATTGTACGAATGGAGCCAAAGACAGGGAAATTGCCTCCATCAGATTTACAGAGAGGATTAAAGGGAAGAGTTGTTTATTTGCCTTTAGATTTGAAGAAAAATATTAATACAATTGGAGTAGAGAAAGTGGAAGAGGAACCTCTGGTTATCCTAGTTAATGGTGTTCCGACAAAGAGTAAGAAAATCTGGCAAGATTTAGTGGATGTTAGGAAAGTCAAAAAGGCAACATTGTATTTGATAAAAAACAATGAGTACTACAAGAATGTATGTGTTGCAGAAGAGGAAGTAAGTGAAGAAGAAGACAGCGAATTGTGTGCTGGACAAATTGAGAAAGTAGAAGCCTCTAAAAATGAAGAAATATATGAACATTATAGTGTTCATCCTTTGGATTCCAAGGAAGCCATGGGGAATGCTATTGAGTTGTTTCAAATGAAACAAGCCAAAGGGAGTCCCATTAGTGTTTGGGAGGAAAGTTTGGAAACTCGGTGTTTTCCACAGTTATTTCTCACAGGTCGAGGAGGACGATATGATGAGCGACCTGATCAAATTCCTGCTTCTTAATACCGGACTTTATGATTGTATGCAGAAGATCCTAGGTTTCGTCAATGCATTCCCTATTTGTTTCATCTATTGTTTGAAAGTGATCTGTCTGGACTGTCTTATGCAGTGAACCACATCCTGAAAAGTGGTCTACAACTGCGAAATATCTCAGCAAGGGACTTTATGGATAAAGTCAATGTGCAAGACAGTATTTTGGATTCTCACCTGATTAATCTGATGGCATGTCAGCGTGGTACTAATGAGTATTGGTACCGTCGTCATGGTGACTTCAAATGTATGCTGAGGAACTTAGGAACTCCCACATGGTTCCTCACTCTCAGCTGTGCTGAGTATGGTTGGGAAGACTTACTTGAATTTCTACAAGAGGCAAATGGAAACATTGAAAATATTGAATTCAAGACACTCGGAGAACTGTGCTCTTTGGATCCAGTGAATGTATGCAGGTACTTCAATCATAGATTTGAAGCTACGTTCATCACGAACAAGAAAAATCCACCTCTTGGAGAGGTGTTGGATTTCTTCTGGAGAAAGGAGTATCAAGCACGAGGTGCTCCTCATATACATATGCTGCTATGGATCAAAGATGCACCCAAATTTGGAACAGATCCGGATGACTTAGTGATGAATTTCATAGAACAGTATTCTACATGTGCTGTTCCAAAGACAAAGGAAGACAAAAGTCTAAGAGAACAAGTTTTACCATTTCAAAGCCATCGTAGTGGAAAGTACTGTCGTCGTAAATTCAGAAACAAGAACAAGTACTATACAAAATGTTGTTTTGGATTTCCACGATTGGTGATATCTAAAGGAAGAGTGAACAATTTGATGTCTTCGCTGCGACATAATGTGACAAGGAAATCACCCAAAAATACATACAATTTGAAGAGAAATGAAGAGTCCAAGAACATCAATGACTACAACCCAGTGATTTCGTCCATGTGGAATGCTAACATGGATATACAGTTTGTGGCTAACAACTGTATGGCTGTGGCTCGGTATGTGACGTCTTACATCACAAAAAAAGAAAAGACAGAACTCAAGTATATGTGGGAGGACATTTCCCATGAAAAGAGCCTCAGTAAGAAGTTGTACAGTTTCAATCAGAAGATGTTGTCGCATCGAGAAATCGGAGCTTACGAATGTTCTGACCGGTTATCTTCAGCAAGTCTCTATGCCAAATCTAGGAGTATCATTTGGGCAAGTCTTGGTCTTGCTGCAACGCGTAATTGAGTTCTCAAACCTGTACGGGAAATTGAGTATTTGGCGGAGAAGGAGCCAAGCAGCACAGATATTTTGAAGACCAACATGTTGGATACATATTATCCAAATAGAAGCAGTCACCTGGAGAATGTTTGTATGAGGTTCTACAAAATTACATTTTCAAGAGGAACATCACAGAAGATATTGAAAAAGGAGTGTATGCTGTAATTGGAAGTGAGGGATGTCTGGTCAAGCAAAAAAAATGTCTATTGGTAAATCATCGAAAATTGGATTGCGAATCTCCAGAAAGAAAAGAGTTTTTCTATTTAGCTCTTTTGCAACTTTTCAAGCCTTGGCGTGCAGAAGAGGAACTACTTGGAGATTTCCTCTGTTACGAAGACTCTTTCAATGCAGCCAAGGAGTCCATAGAATGTTCTCTTTTTCCAAAATATCTAGAAATGTTGAATGCAGAAATCGAGCAGGAAGCAACAATAGCAGCCGAGATTGCTAGAGACAGTTCTCAGGACAGTCAGAGTTCTGTTTCATTGAGTCAGGATCCACTAGGAGGACCAGTTATCGAAAATGAAGCTGCCACTGCAATGATTGAAGTGGAAAGAGCCTTGGCACATGCTCAGGAGGATGTGGGTAACTTAGAAGATTTGGAAAGACAACTCAACGTTGAGCAGAGGAAAATATATGACGAAGTTACCAGCCAAATTGATCATGGATTAAGTCATGAGAAGAAAGAGTGCTCATGTACGTAGTTGAAGGCTGTCCGACTGTACGTGAGTGGAGAAGCAGGAACTGGAAAAAGTTTCCTCATTAAAGCAATTTCATGTTATCTGCAGAAAAGAACTGAGTCATCACTGTCTTGTGTTGTCACCACTCCAACTGGACTGGCAGCACATAATATTAAAGGTATTACTTTGCATCGGCTACTGATGCTGCCAGTGGAGCATGATAACAAATTACAATACCACAAGTTATCTGGAGATGCTTGTTGAGAAGTATCTAGAGTCCTGAAGAAGATGAAACTTCTTATCATTGACAAAGTAAGCATGGTTTCCAATGTCATGCTTGCCTTTGTGCATTTGAGAATGCAGGAAGTTCTTAAAACAGAGTATGATGTGTTATTTGGTGGCAAACACATCATTGTTTTCGGTGATCTTCTGCAGCTGACACCAATGAAAGGACAACCAGTGTTTAAACTGCTTACACATGAAGATACCAGGAAGTGCCTAGGGAGCATTGGCAACGTTAACATATGGTTAAACTTTAATTATGCTGAGCTGCGTGAAAATATGCGTCAGGCGAAGGATGAAGATTACAAGAATATTCTACAAGATGTTAGAATCGGGAAAGTGACTGAGCGCGGGAAAGAAGCTTTACATGCACGATTACTGTCAAATTTGTATCCAGAAGAAGACGTTCTGCCAGAGAATATTTTTTATAAAATTACTGAGAAGAAATCGGGAATATGTTTGATGCCAACTCTTGCAGAATGTTCCATCTTCAACAACAAAATGTTGAATTTAGAAAACCAAGAGATTGTGAAACTGGAAGCTATTGACAGAATAGAGCATATGGGTGCAACAATTGTTTTGTCTGAGAATTTGAAATCTAAATTGGATTCATTAGAGAAGACTATATCTAAAACTGCTGGTTTTGAAAAGACTCTGAATGTGTGCTTAAATTGCCGTATCATTTTGAGAAGGAATTTACATGTTGAAAGAGGTCTGGTAAATGGATCAATGGGTAATGTAGTTGATTTTGAGAAATACAGAAATAGAGATGGAATTGAATTTTTAAAAATTTAATTTGATGGCATTGAGGAAGTACAGCTAATTGGTTGTTGCACAGCTAGGTTTTTGCTTGTAAAAGACTTATATGTTCGCCGTAAGCAATTTCCTGTTTGCTTGGCATATGCTGTGACAATCCATAAATCACAAGGTTTAAGTGTAGACAGTGCTTTGGTGAATATTGGCAGTTCTGTGTTCAAGGAGGGTATGGCTTATGTAGCATTGTCACGAGTCAGAACTTTATCGGGTTTGTACTTGATTGAGTGTGATGTCACAAACATTTGTGCGGATCTAGATTGTGTTATGGAATACAATAGGTTAAGAAGAGAGTATGCACCACATTTGCCTCAATATCCCTAATAGTAGGGAGGTTGTAGCAAAAAGACCAAAAATCGATGAACCCAAAATTGTAAGCAGAAAGAAAATGAATTCTGTTGAAGATGTTGTTGGTTTTCAATTTGAAAATTGTTCGGGTGTGAACTGCTATGCTAATGTAGTGGTTAATGTTGTCTTTTCTTTAGAAACTTTAAAAGAACAGATTGTGATCAATTTGGATCAAAGTTTTTGCTGTTTGTTGAATTCTGTGTTAGAGAAATGTAGCGCTGATAGAACAAGAGTAGAAAGTGTGTCTGAAATTCGAAATCTGTTAGACAAATGTTCAGGTCAAACACAATTCTCTCAAAATATTCAGCAAGATTGTCAGGAGTTTTTAATGTATATGCTTAATGTATTGCAAGATGAAGGTGTAGATGTAGATCATCTGTTTGGCCTTTCTTATCAATGGCAGCATGACTGCGAGAATTGTACGTTATCAAGTACTACTAGTGTAGACTCAGAAAGATTTATATATTTAACTTTTCCAGACAGTAAATCAGTATCCTTTAATAAGCTAGTAAAAGCAGCCGATCAAAACATGGAGTGTAGCCAATGTAAGTCTGCAATGCTGTCCACATTATTTATACGAAGATATGGCCAGTATGTCATTTTAATGTTCCAACGATGTAGGCCTGATGGACCAAAATTGACAACTTTAATTAAAAATGTTGTGGCTTCTCAGTTGGCAATATCAGGAAGGGCTTTTCTAACTGCAACAATTATATATCATGAGGGTCCTTCAACAACATCAGGACATTACACAACTTATTTGAAGTCTGGAAACGGCTGGTCATTCTGCAATGATTCTGTTTTAACTTTCAAAAAAAGATTGCCTTATCACCTTAAAAATTCTTACCTGGTGTTCTTACAACCAAAATTTTAGGGAAGGAATCTCGGGATTTGTTCTGAGGAATTTCAAGAGGTTCTAATGGCTCCTACACTATATAGCCTTGTGGATAAGTGTGGCACAGAGCAAAAATTGTTTGTTTTAATAAGCTAATTCAAGCAGCAGATCAAAAGGAGTAGAGGTAATGTAAGTCTGCAATGCTGTCTACATTATTTATAGAAACTTATGGGTGAAATGTCATTTTACAATTCCAACTATATAAACCGAATGTAAAAAAGGTTGTCAAGTCTAATTAAAAATGTTTTGGCTACACAGTCGTCGATTTCAGGAAGAACATTTGTAACTGCAGCTATTATATGATATGATGGTCCTTTGACAACATCAGTATATTACACAGCTTATTTGAAATGTAAAAAAGGCTGGTCTTTCGGCAATGATTACTATTTGACTATGAAGCAATGTTGCCTTTTGACTTGTTTTCAGAAGTGAGAATTTAGGGTAGGTAACTGGATTATAATGATTCTAGGTGTTGCTGTAATTTAGTGTGCTGTTTTAAATTGCTTTGTATGTCTCATTTTTCTTAAAACGATGGAGCTTATCTTTCAGAAAGTGGCGGGCAGAAAATAGTAACAGCACAACAGAGTATAAGCTGTTCATAGGACATCCTTTGACGTCATGGAAAGTAAGTTACTTTTGAGAAGTTCTGATTTCTGATTGGTTATATTATATGGGTTTTTTAAACACAATCATCTTGATTGTGTTTTTTATTCCCCGCTGTTATATGATGAATACCTTCAACTCACTGTTTTTAGTGAAATTTGATATATTCTGAGAACAGAAAAAATAAACCATTTAATATGTATAATTAATTCTGTACTTTGAATTGTGATTTTTAATATGTACTCATCTTGTCTCATGCTCACTCATCTTTTACTACCTTCTATCAATTTTACCATTTTTGTTCTTTCATTCACAGATTGAAAGTATAAAAATAGTAAGTGACTAAGTTAACGATAATTATAAGGTAAGTGTTTAGTACTCATTCCGTTACATCTCTTTCACATTTAACTTTTATTAGTTCCACTGCTTCATTTCTTTAATCCTCAGTTTCCTGCCTTTGCTACTTCCCTCATTCCTTTTTCTATTACTTACTTACTCTACTCCTTCCACTCCTTTTCTCAGTCCCTCTGTTCTCATAGTTCCTCACTCTTGTTCACTCACTCCGTCTCTATTACTCTCACTGTCTCTGACTTATCACTCTTTCACTACTTGTTTATCCCCTTCCACACTCATGACGAGCTGGGCTCGTCATGGTGTAGCCTCCTCGTACACTCATGACGAGCCCAGCTCGTCATGAACAATGGGTATTTTGGTTCTTCAGCACAGGGGGGGGAAATGCATAGCAGCCATGGAGTTATTATGCTTTCTCCCTGTAGTTCAAGCACACTAAGTTATTTACATTTCTTTGCTGTTTCAATCATTCCTTTTCTGTCACTTCTTCTTTTCTGCTTTCTGTTTTTTCTCTCTGTTATTCCACATGTTTTAACCTTAGTCACTGTCATACATCTTGTTTTATTCCTATTTACTTTCGCTCACTGTTTTCTTAACACTTTCCCTCAGGATTGTTCTTTTAGTCCGGTTCTATCCCTACCTCTCATTCCACATCCTTTACTGTATTTCTTCTTAATTTGAACATTCACTCACATTCTCTAAGAAACTCTTGTTTATTATTCTTCTACTCTCCTTTTTTTCCTTTCACTTCCTTATCTATTTTGTTTTTCACAATTATACCCTCTTAAATCTTTTCTTCGGTAAATAGAACTATTAAACAGTATCTCTGTGTTACTCCATCTAGCTGTCTTTCTTTTAACATTACTCTCTGTTTACTTCCCTTATACTTACTCTTCTTTTTAAAAAAAAAAAAAATTCTGGTTCGCTTCCGGTTCGCGTACCGGCGCGCCAACCGGGAAGCGAATAAAAAGAAATAGAGGTTGCCAGAGTGCTAAACATTCTAGCAATTTCTTAAAAGGGGAGGTAGTTCTGAAAATAACTTTTTTTTAATTATTTTCGTTGTTTTATATTTTTTTTATTATTTTTCTGAACATTTTTTTTACTTTTTTTGTATTTTTTGATCGGTTTTATATTTTTTTGTGTTTTTTGGGGGGGGGAACGAAAATGATTCATTATAAAGGGCTCAACAGGAGCAACAAAAAAAAAAGAGAATTTATTTTCTGGGGCGTTTTGGACATTTGTGATTGTCAATAGCTGTGTTGATTAAATGTATGCTACTCTCCCTGTAGCAAATCAATTGGCCGCAAAAAATGCACACTTGCTTCACTTTCCCAAACTTCAGCTGGATATTTGGGACCACATCCCTCGCCTCTGGTCCTGTCACTGCCTCTTCTGATGTACTGGCCACAGGAGGGGGGTTATCCTGCAGGTCACGTACTTGCGCAGCACTATAATTTATAGGGTGCCACCTGTCCATGTGCTGATGCATGGTGTAATTGCCATAGCTGTATTTCTTATCAGTCCCTCTTGACAGATCTTTTTTGCAGATCAGACAGGTAACGTAGCGGGCATTTACCTTTTTTTGGCCCTGGGGAAATGTGAACAATTGCCATATGTAATTTTCTTTCACATGGGACCTCCTCGGCTCCTCAGGCAAAAACTCCCTCGTCCCTTGCTCCTCTTCCTCTTCTTCCTCTTCTTCCTCCTCTTGCTGAATGATAACCTGAGGAGGTGGTCCTCTCTTCCTAGATGGTGGTGGTGGTGGTGGGGGTGCCCCAGCTGCAGCTACTAATGAAGCCATTTCTTAAGAATCAAAGTAGGTCTTCCTCTTACAAAGTTTAAAGTCAGAGTGAGAAAAAAGGTGGGGCCTTTCATCATTTGGGAATAAAAATGTTCTAAACCAATGAAAAGTGTTATTTTTAGGTCATATGACCTAGCCTTACATCATTAGGAAACCAAAAGTAAAATGAACCAATGAAAAGTTTTATGAACAAGTCACATGACCTGTTATGTTTACGTTACGCGTCCCGCTACGCACCCGGAGCGCTTCCGGGGCGCTGCGCTTCGCGCCTCGGTTTGCGCTCCGGAGCACTTCCGGATGCACTAACGCGGAGCGTCATAAAACGCATTACGAGGCAATGCGATACATCGCGTTTACGCGACACGTCACGATGTTGTTTTCTTGCGCGGCAGTTGCGCTAACGGAACGTTTACCGGTTCGCAGACCGGGTCGCGGAACCAAATTGAGCTAACGGGAAGCTACCCGGTGCGCGGACTGGTAGAGAAACAAAAAAAAATAATAAAAAAAAATATATAAATAAAAAAATTATATCACAAACATATAAAATATATTTTTGCATTAAAATAAGAATACAATTTACAGCTTTTGATATTTGCTATTAAAAAAACATTGAAATTCACTGAAAAAACATAGCTTATAGACCATATATAGTTAGGAATTAGCATTTACAAAACCTTAAAAATTCACTGAAAAAACATTGGTTATAGACCATATATAGTTAGGTATTAGCATGTACAAAATCTTATTTTACTCGCACAAAACCATTGAAATTCGCATATATAGTTAGTTGCACTAACTATATATCGCGCACCCGCAATCCACTGCTGATGATGTCACGTATTACATCATTCATGACATGGTCGGTGACATCACTGATGACATCACTGATGACATCTCAAATGACATCACTGATGACATCTCAAATGACATCACTGATGACATCACTGATGACAACATCCAGTGACTGTATGTTTCTGTAAAGTTAAAATATGTCTTACATATTAAAGAATGAGTGGATGTATAAGTGTCTGGATGAAGGATTTAGTAGGTGCATGACTGACTGTATGAGTGAGTGATTAAATGTGTCTCACTGAGTGCATGGGTTGGTGACTAAACTGTCTTAATTTGTGCATTATTATGTCTGTTGTTTTGTAAACTGCTGCATGTGTAAATCAGTAGCTATATAAGTAACTATATGGGTTATTGATTGGTTGCCCAAGTATTTGTATGGGAGACTGAGTATGTGTGTGAGTGGCTGGGAGGTGTATGACTCTGTGCATAGATGTGTGAGCAGTTGATTCACTAGATGTATTGGTTCAAAAGTGCATGTGGAAACAGCTGCATGGGCAGTTGACTGTGTGCATGAGTGTATTGGTGAGTGAATGGATATCTCAGTGCTACATGTCAAAGTAAGTACATATGTAAAACACAGTACATGTGAGAGTTGACATATATAATTAACTGTGCATAAGAGCCAGTGAATGTGTGAGTGGCTGTATGGATCATTGAAAACTTGTATCAGTGATTGTATAAGAGAGTAAATATGTGTTAGAATATGTTTGAATTAGTAAGGTGTGTATAACTGTATAGTTGAGGAAATGGAGGAGTGATTGATTCTTTGCATGAGTGGCTAGATGTATGAGTAACTCCATGGATGAGTGACAATCTGTGAGTGTCTGTTTACACTGATTGTATCTAAGGTTATATTAGAGTCTGAAGAGGTTCATCGTATTATCACATGAATGATATTATCAGTGATGTGATCAGTAATGTCAAATGACATGTCATCAGTGATGTCATCAGCTATGTCACTGACCATGTCATGAATGATGTAATATGTGACATCATCGTTAGTGCAACTAACTATATATGCGAATTTCAATGGTTTTGTGCGAGTAAAATAAGGTTTTGTAAATGCTAATCCCTAACTATATATGGTCTATAACCTATGGTTTTTTCAGTGAATATATATATATATATATATATATTCACTGAAAAAAACATAGGTTATAGACCATATATAGTTAGGAATTCGCATTTACAAAACCTTATTTTACTCACACAAAACCATTGAAATTCCATATATAGTTAGTTGCACTAACTATATATCGCGCACCCGCAATCCACTGCTGATGATGTCACATATTACATCATTCATGACATGGTCAGTGACATCACTGATGACATCAATGATGACATCTCAAATGACATCACTGATGACATCTCAAATGACATCACTGATGACATCACTGATGACATCTCATTTGACATTACTGATCACATCACTGATGATATCATTCATGTGATAATAAGATGAACCTCTTCAGACTCTAATATAACCTTAGATACAATCAGTGTAAACAGACACTCACAGACTGTCACTCATCCATGGAGTTACTCACACACCTAGTCAGTCATGCAAAGAATCAATCACACCTCCATTTCCTCAACTATACAGTTATACAAACTTTACTTATTCAAACATATACTAACACATATTTACTCTCTTATACAATCCCTGATACAAGTTCACAATGATCCATACAGCCACTCACACATTCACTGGCTCTTATGCACAGTTATTTATATATGTCAACTCTCACATGTACTGTGTTTTACATATGTACTTACTTTGACATGTAGCACTGAGATATCCATTCACTCACCAATACACTCATGCACACAGTCAACCACCCATACAGCTGTTTCCACATGCACTTTTGAAACCATACATCTAGTGAATCAACTGCTCACACATCTATGCACAGAGTCATACACCTCCCAGCCACCCACACACACACTCAGTCTCCCATACAAATACTTGGGCAACCAATCAATAACCCATATAGTTACTCATATAGCTACTTATCAACACATGCAACAGTTTACAGAACAACAGACATATTGATGCACAAATTAAGACAGTTTAGTCACTAACCCATGCACTCAGTGAGACACATTTAATCACTCACTCATACAGTCAGTCATGCACCTACTAAATCCTTCATCCAGACACTTATACATCCACTCATTCTTCAATAAGTAAGACATATTTTAACTTTACAGAAACATACAGTCACTGGATGTTGTCATCAGTGATGTCATCTGAGATGTCATCAGTGATGTCATCAGTGATGTTACTGACCATGTCATGAATGATGTAATATGTGACATCATCAGCAGTAGATTGCGGGTGCGCGATATATAGTTAGTGCAACTAACTATATATGGAATTTCAATGGTTTTGTGTGAGTAAAATAAAGTTTTGTAAATGCGAATTCCTAACTATATATGGTCTATAACCTATGTTTTTTTCAGTGAATTTTCAAGGTTTTGTAAATGCTAATTCCTAACTATATATGGTCTATAACCTATGGTTTTTTTAGTGAATTTTCAAGGTTTTGTAAATGCTAATTCCTAACTATATATGGTCTATAACCTATGGTTTTTTCAGTGAATATATATATATACATACATATATAAACATATATCATCTGTATATCTATATAAATACAAACATAAATGCATGCATACATATACTTATATGCATACAGATGCATGTTATTTACATGAAAGGGGACGCTGCTTTCCTGTTGGACCTGGCTGGAGCTGCTGCTTGCTGCTAAGGGCTGCCTTACACCCACGACTTGCGGAACCCGCTTCGCGGGTCCCGCTGCGGAATTAACTCACCGCTCACCGGCTGTTCGTGTTCTCCTGCCTGGCTGCTCTGTGGGGGCGTGTGAGGCTTCAGGGCTGCGAGTGTGAGGCTGAGTCACCTGGCCCCGCTCTCCCTGAACGCCCCGGCCCCACCTTCCTGCAATCAAAAAGGCAGCTGGACTCTCCCCTCTTGGGACGCTGCTTTCCTGTTGGACCTGGCTGGAGCTGCTGCTTGCTGCTAAGGGCTGCCTTACACCCACGACTTGCGGAACCCGCTTCGCGGGTCCCGCTGCGGAATTAACTCACCGCTCACCGGCTGTTCGTGTTCTCCTGCCTGGCTGCTCTGTGGGGGCGTGTGAGGCTTCAGGGCTGCGAGTGTGAGGCTGAGTCACCTGGCCCCGCCCCCACCTTCCTACAACACGCCCCATTGGTCTTGGCCCATAAATATCAGTAAGAGACGCTGCGCGGGAGCGCCCGGGGCTAAGACCGGGCAAAGAGCGGGCCGTTTGAAGCCGTTCGAGGACTGAGAGGACTGGACTGGCCCACCCCCCTTGGCTTTAAACTTTTGGTAACTAAACTAGTAACTGAGGGGAAATAGATCTAGCTTTGCTACAGTGTCCCAGTATTATGGATCCAAGGGTAACCCGTAGTAAGTCTTCCAAACGTGGGTCACTAGTTAGTGGCCCCATGGATGACTTTATAGCCCGCACTAACATAGCCATAGACGAGGAAATATCTAAGCTTCAAACCCGGGTCTCGCTAGAACTAGATGCCGCAAGAAGAGTGTCCCAAGTAATTGCACTTTCCAAAAAATCCTCCCTAGGCCACATAGCCACCTCTGTTACCCCTGAGCGCCCTGCCCGCCCAAACTGTATAGTCGCTCAGGTAGATATCCACCATTCACCGACCCCGGCTACTTCCATACTTGTCACAGGAAGTAAAGATGAGGATAATACACCGACACCTCTTAGTATGCACATCCCTGCTCCCATTGTATCTCTCCCTAATCTAACTCACAATATCTCCAGTGGCAAACAACCAAAGAGGAAACGCAATTCTCGCTCAGCTTATTTCCGAAAAAAAGCGAAAATTGCGGTTCCAAAAGATTTGCCCAAGAACAACATCACAGCACTTAATGCGGGAGCTGAGTTCACCCCTAATACCCCTAATACCCAGTCATGTAGTGAGGGACAGGGGAAAAACCCATCTATTCCCCTCCTGAATACCACAACAGACGAGGTCCTTGAAGTAGATGGGCTAACTAATAATAATAAAGAATTTATAGAGGTGGTTTGGGACACACTCAAAAAACTTCTGTCACCTCTGGACCTAAGATTATCAAGGATAGAAAACAACTTGTTAGAAATGGAGAAGAGCATTATTGCGCTGGCCACTCTTGGGTTGAAAAGTCTGGAAAACCAGGGCATTACCGCAGCTGACCCAATGCCACAACCTATCGCACCCTTAACCAATCTAGCTTCCTCTTCAGTACCACCCACTATAAAACCTGTTCCTAAACCAAGGACAGTTACGGTGGAGCAAGCTCGTGTTAAACCAAAGCCTTCTCCACGAGGCTCCGCACGTAACTTGCAACATCCCAAACACGAAACAGTAATTAGATCAGCTCCTAGTGAATCTCAGAACCCCCCAGCTAAAGACAACTTTAGAGGTGGCTATATTGACCTTCCCCCAGAGGCAAACGACTATGTCGTTGTCTTGACGAGTGTTCCAACGTTAGGTAATGGCCAATTTGAAAATCACTGGTCGCTTAAAAATAAAATAATGCATTGGTTAAATGTCAACAGACCAATCCCCAATGGTAGGAAAAGTAGGGTACTGATGGTTCGCAGAACTCCCTGGGTAGGGCCAACGCTGAAATCCAGTCCGGGGGACTGCATAGTAGTGACCTTCGAAGATCCCCACACGGCGCACCACATTTGTAGTTGGCCCAGTAATGATGACTCCTTAGTTAAACCCAAGCCACTATCCTTCTTCTATCCTCCCCGACCCAGTTATAATCAGGGGGACAATTGGACATTGGTTCAGCACTACCAACGGCCGAATAAGCCCAGGGGCCACAGGGAGACCCTTCTACATTGGAATGGCCTCTCTACCTATAATAGATTTGGTGGTTTAGAGGAGGTGGATTGACTCCCTGTGCAAGCAGCCAAGCAACCCCGAAGGGCACTTTTAACTTCGTTGAGGCATCATCCCACTGATTGTCCTGTCCCTGAATCAGCAACAAGCCGAGTAGGACGATCCAACAACGCAAGGGCTGATGGGGTGACATCGTCATTGGACTCTATAGCAAACTGTAACAGGGAAGATTGGCCAAACCCGCTTTGCGTGACCCTCCCTATACCTACTCCTCTTGAACAGTCGGATTCTACCTGCCTTGCCCCTTATGTGTCCTCCAATCTCCCGAAAATCGAGCCACTTGTGAGGTCTTCAAAACCTGTGGGAGTGACTGCTTCTCTTATGCCCATGCCTATTGACCCCACCAGGGTCTCTCCACCAGTTGACTCTGTCCTAAAAATTCTATCTTGGAATGTGGCTGGTCTTGGTCGCAACTTTGACATCCCCGAATGGAACGACTTCCTGGAACCCTTTCACATCTGCCTTTTACAGGAAACCTGGTGTTTAGAGCCAAGGCATCGAGTGGGATTTACCACCTTCTTCATCCCCGCAGTCCAGGAACAAGGGTCCAAAGGTCACCCGTCAGGCGGCCTTATTATATGGATTAGTATTGCTTTAGGCGTCAGGGTAAGAGAAAGAAACACCCAATCTTCGGACCTCCAGTGGTTAACGGTAACGCACAAAGGGGGAAGAAGTATGGAAGTCTTCAACATCTACCTGAGGGGTGCCAAAGGCGGTGCATCTCATCTACCATCCACAGGTCTAAACCGCAATCTGGCTGCCTGCGATGCAGATTCCTATATAATGCTTGCAGGGGATTTCAACTGCTGTTTTGAGCCCTTGGCCAGCGAAGATATCTTGGACACCTTCGAGGAGGACACCAGGAGAGGTATTCCTATTTTGAATCTTGACCCGATTCCCAAATGGTCGCAAAACGCAATAGAGATCAATGCATTGTGCATGGAGCATAATTTGCGACCAACAAATGGCCGATCCAAATCTGACCACATGGGTGCCCACACTTATAACAGACAAGACCACACGTCTAGGATTGATTACATCATGCTCAATTACAACCTTTGGCAATACCACCTAGATATGGAGGTTATAGTGTCGGGTGATAGCGATCACAACCCCTTATCGCTATCTATTTCATCCCCTTGGCAGGCTGGAAGGCAAGGCTTAACCGGTCATAAGTGGAAATCCTCTCATGAAGTGGTCCCCACAAACTGTAGCAGGCGTTTAAAATGGGCAAAAGTCCTAGCCGATGATACAAGGATGGCCCAAGCTGGGACAATTTTGGAAGAGGTGGAGCCCCGGATGAACACTTTGAGCCAAAACGATAACAAGATCCTACCTCTATTCACTGAGACTGTACTGGCGCTGAGTGACTTATTTATTGTTCCCCAAACCGCTCGAAGGGGTTTCTCGAAATCATTGCCCAAACAGTCAGACAAGTGGTATACTCAAAAATGTCGTGAAGCCAAGAAGGAACTTGTCGTGACACTAAAGACCAAAGATGCGGTTGCTATTAGGGCTGCTAGAAAATTTTACAAAAAAACCATATCTGAAGCTAAACAGACTTATGATTTTAACTTCTGGGGAGATCTAGTAGAGGCCAGCACTAGGAAGGATGCCAAGAGGTTTTGGGACCTATTAAGATCCAGGGAAAAGCCCATTGACCAGCAGCTAACTTGCAACATTGAAGGGGGTGCATGGTATGACCACTTTACGCAACTGTATTCTGCTCCCTCAGGTCCAGCCCAGGTAGCTTGCTCTCCCATGGACTTTACAATCAACCTCCCGTGCCATGATGGCCTATTTACCAACTTAGAAGTAGAAAGAGCAATCCAATGCATTGTCCCGAATAAAGCAGCAGGACCTGATGGAATCCCAGGAGACCTAATTAAGAACTATCCATCTACTTGGAGTAGATTAATTGCCTCGCTTTTGAATGAAGTGATGTTGGGTGGAGTCTTTCCCGATTCATGGAGGGGCGCTGAGGTCGTACCTATTTTTAAAAAAGGCTCCAGGGACGACCCAGCGAACTACCGCCCAATTAGTTTATTAGACTCTTCTCAAAAGGTAGCAGGGAAGGTGGTATTGGGCAGGATCATCGAGTGGGCAGACGAAAACCACATCCTGTCAGATCTCCAAGCAGGCTTCAGAACAGGAACTGGCACAATCGAGCAGACGTTCCGCCTTCTAATGATCTATTGGAAAGTGGTGGTGCTGGGAGGGGGCAGTCTGTCTCTAGTCTTCATTGACCTGCGGACTGCCTTCGACCTGGTACCACGCACGCTTCTATGGAACGTCCTCGATGGGTTAGGCCTTCCCCCCCATTTGCTGTCGCTGCTTGTAAAATTTCACGATAGGAATTTTGCCCAAATTAGATGGGGTGCACAGGGAGAGAAAACACCTCGTATCCCCGTGGACAGAGGCGTCCGCCAGGGGTGTGTGCTTGCCCCCACTCTGTTCTCTCTATATATTAACGGAGTGGTGGAGCATCTTCTACAACAACCATCAGATGCACCCACCCTGGCTGGAAGGAAGATCCCAACGCTTCTGTTCGCGGACGATACACTCCTAATTTCAAAATCACCGATGGGCATCCAATCGCTGCTTTCCAGCTTTCAAACCTTTTGTTATGAAAGGGGCTTGGCAATAAATATAGGCAAAACCAAGTTTCTAGTTCTTAACCCGCCTAAAAAATCTGTTTATCCCCCGGTCTTGGATTCCGTCCCACTTGATCGCGTGAAAGAATTTGATTACCTGGGTATACGCATCAGTGATACCATGAGCTGGAAGGCACACCATCAAAAAGTCTTCCTTACCCATAAAAGGGTGGCAGGTGCGCTGCTCAAGGAGCAGCGAGCTTCACCATCAAAACCTATTGGGGCCCCCCTAGATATCTATAGGGCAAGGGTTGTAAGCGCGGCACTTTACGGTGCTGAGTTGTGGGGCACTCAAAAAGTTGACACTCTGGCCCACCTTGAGAACAACTTCCATAAAGACCTAATGGGTTTGCCCCACAGCACGCCAACAATCCCATTGCTGATAGATGCAGGTACCCGGGCAATCTGCGACCAAGCGAAACTACGCCCACTCCTGTTATGGTCCAGAATATGGAATGTGCAGGAGTTAAGTAGTTACGCAGACGCTTTAAACGACATTTTGTCATTACCGGGTTCTCATAAGATCATCTGGCTTAAGGAGGTTAAAAAGCTGCTCTACAAATTGGGCCTAGGAGAGGCTTGGTCCAACAAATCTGCACCCACGAAACAACAGCTAAAGAAGGTCTATTGGGCATGGGTGGACAGTGAGAGGGCCCGAAGTACAAGCCTTTGTAAATCTGTAGTCCTGTTTTTGTCAGCCAAGGAGTTACCGCTAAGGGAACCTTACCTAGACACCATTCAGAGCCCAAGGGACAGAGCATTGTACATTAAGTTCAGGTTGGGGGTGCTTCCATTATGTGAGTTCACGTCCACTTGGAAACCGCCCGCTCAAACTGTACCCCATTGCCCCTTCTGCGATTTAAAGGTAGAGTCTGTGTCCCACATGTTGTTCGAATGCAGCGTCTATGTAGCTCCGAGACGTAGGTGGTTGAAGCCTATCTGCAGAAGTCTGGGAACTCGTTCTCACTTGGAAGCTCTGCGCATTCTACGCACAGATGCTAGACCCTTCTTTTCCACTTGCATGGCAACATTTTTGGGTTGGGCTTGGCGTTTAAGAACTGCAAGAAAACTGTTAATCCAGTGAATGTACCTACCCACCCAACATTTTGTTTTGGATTTGAAATGTTTTTATGTCATTGATTGTTGTTAAAAATGTTTTTTAAAGATGTGTAAATGCTTTTATGATATGTTTTTATCGAATAAAGCTATTACTATATATACATGAAAGTTGAAAAAACACTAATAAAAGCAAAGCTAAAAAGCCACCTCATTACAAACAGAATGGCTTTAACTTAAACGAGGGCGAAATCTATTGCATTTTCAATGCTTGTTTACTTTGGTTCCATCAAGAAGGCATTCAGATGTGTCACACATTTGCCATAAATTCTGAATGTTAGCACTCTAGTTGCACATTAGATCACTGTAGTAAAGCTACTGCTCACCAGGGACGTCTGCTGCTGGTATTCAAAGTGCATGTTTCAGTCTGCATGTCAGAATTTTTTTAATGAAATAGAAGAGGATTTGAGAAGTCACTCAAAATGATCCCTAATTTTTCTTTCTGAAGCACTAATCATACTTTCTATGGCAAAATTAACCCCCTCATGTTGTTCCTTTTTAAATTGAGTGTTTTCAGACTTACCACTTCATTCCAATCAAGATGGCTTCTGGTGTGCCATACTTTTGTCATAAGTAAGACTGTTAGCGCTCTAGTTGTTCTTTAGAACACTCTGGGACATTCTGTCATTGGGCTATACTTGGGGTACATCTGGGTGATATTTGGGCTACATTTAGGCTCTTTTGTCTCTGGTGGCCATCTTGGGAGACTGTATGTCAGAATTGTTTAATGAAATTGAAGAGGGTTTGAGAAGTCACTCAAAATGTGCCCTAATTTTTCTTTCTGCAGCACTAATCATAATTCATATGGCAAAATATACCCCCTCGTTTTGTTCCTTTTTAAATTAAATGTTTTAAGAGTTACCACTTTATTCCAATCAAGATGGCTTCAGGTGTGCCATACCTTTGTAATAAGTAGGACTGTTAACGCTCTAGTTGTTCTTTAGAACACTCTGGGACATTCTGTCATTGGGCTATACTTGGGCTACATCTGGGTGATATTTGGGCTACATTTGGGCTCTTTTGTCTTTGGTGGCCATTTTGGGAGACTGCATGTCAGAATTTTTTAATGAAATAGAAGAGGATTTGAAAAGTCACAAAAAATTTGCCCTAATTTTTCTTTCTGCAGCACTAATAATACCTTCTATTGCATAATATACCCCCTCATTTTGTTCCTTTTTAAATTAAATGTTTTAAGAGTTACCACTTTATTCCCATCACGATGGCTCCAGGTGTGCTATACCTTTGTAATAAGTAGGACTGTTAGCGCTCTAGTTGTTCTTTAGAACACTCTGGGACATTCTGTCATTGGGCTATACTTGGGCTACATCTGGGTGATATTTGGGCTACATTTGGGCTCTTTTGTCTCTGGTGGCCATTTTGGGAGACTGCATGTCAGAATGTTTTAATGAAATAGAAAAGGATTTGAGAAGTCACTCAAAATGTGCCCTAATTTTTCATTCTGCAGCACTAATCATACTTTCTATGGCAAAATATACCCCCTCATGTTGTTTCTTTTTAAATTAAATGTTTTAAGAGTTACCACTTTATTCCAATCAAGATGGCTTCAGGTGTGCCATACCTTTGTAATAAGTAGGACTGTTAGCGCTCTAGTTGTTCTTTAGAACACTCTGGGACATTCTGTCATTGGGCTATACTTGGGCTACATCTGGGTGATATTTGGGCTACATTTGGGCTCTTTTGTCTCTGGTGGCCATTTTGGGAGACTGCATGTCAGAATGTTTTAATGAAATAGAAAAGGATTTGAGAAGTCACTCAAAATGTGCCCTAATTTTTCATTCTGCAGCACTAATCATACTTTCTATGGCAAAATATACCCCCTCATGTTGTTTCTTTTTAAATTAAATGTTTTAAGAGTTACCACTTTATTCCAATCAAGATGGCTTCAGGTGTGCCATACCTTTGTAATAAGTAGGACTGTTAGCGCTCTAGTTGTTCTTTAGAACACTCTGGGACATTCTGTCATTGGGCTATACTTGGACTACACCTGGGTGATATTTGGGCTACATTTGGGCTCTTTTGTCTCTGGTGGCCATTTTGGGAGACTGCATGTCAGAATGTTTTAATGAAATAGAAAAGGATTTGAGAAGTCACTCAAAATGTGCCCTAATTTTTCATTCTGCAGCACTAATCATACTTTCTATGGCAAAATATACCCCCTCATGTTGTTTCTTTTTAAATTAAATGTTTTAAGAGTTACCACTTTATTCCAATCAAGATGGCTTCAGGTGTGCCATACCTTTGTAATAAGTAGGACTGTTAACGCTCTAGTTGTTCTTTAGAACACTCTGGGACATTCTGTCATTGGGCTATACTTGGGCTACATCTGGGTGATATTTGGGCTACATTTGGGCTCTTTTGTCTTTGGTGGCCATTTTGGGAGACTGCATGTCAGAATTTTTTAATGAAATAGAAGAGGATTTGAAAAGTCACTCAAAATTTGCCCTAATTTTTCTTTCTGCAGCACTAATAATACCTTCTATTGCATAATATACCCCCTCATTTTGTTCCTTTTTAAATTAAATGTTTTAAGAGTTACCACTTTATTCCCATCACGATGGCTCCAGGTGTGCTATACCTTTGTAATAAGTAGGACTGTTAGCGCTCTAGTTGTTCTTTAGAACACTCTGGGACATTCTGTCATTGGGCTATACTTGGGCTACATCTGGGTGATATTTGGGCTACATTTGGGCTCTTTTGTCTCTGGTGGCCATTTTGGGAGACTGCATGTCAGAATGTTTTAATGAAATAGAAAAGGATTTGAGAAGTCACTCAAAATGTGCCCTAATTTTTCATTCTGCAGCACTAATCATACTTTCTATGGCAAAATATACCCCCTCATGTTGTTTCTTTTTAAATTAAATGTTTTAAGAGTTACCACTTTATTCCAATCAAGATGGCTTCAGGTGTGCCATACCTTTGTAATAAGTAGGACTGTTAGCGCTCTAGTTGTTCTTTAGAACACTCTGGGACATTCTGTCATTGGGCTATACTTGGGCTACATCTGGGTGATATTTGGGCTACATTTGGGCTCTTTTGTCTCTGGTGGCCATTTTGGGAGACTGCATGTCAGAATGTTTTAATGAAATAGAAAAGGATTTGAGAAGTCACTCAAAATGTGCCCTAATTTTTCATTCTGCAGCACTAATCATACTTTCTATGGCAAAATATACCCCCTCATGTTGTTTCTTTTTAAATTAAATGTTTTAAGAGTTACCACTTTATTCCAATCAAGATGGCTTCAGGTGTGCCATACCTTTGTAATAAGTAGGACTGTTAGCGCTCTAGTTGTTCTTTAGAACACTCTAGGAGGCTGCAGTAGAACACAAAGGAATCAACTGACAGTCTCTGTCCTTGTTGGATGTACATGTTTTACTGAGAATGTCAGACTTCATTTTCACATGACTGAGAAAGATAATGTGAATTTACAGAAAATATGCTTTCAGTTTAGCTTATAGATCCCCTTCCAAACCACTGTGGGAAAATCATGAGATATTAGTTTTCTTTCAAACAATATTCATGATATCACAGCAGAAGGTTTTTTCACATGGTAAAATCACCTTAGAGCCAACCACAATTCCTAAAACGAGTATGGTACCATCAACAAATGATTTATAATGTAACTAAAGTCCTAAAACCCTCTATTAACTACAATGCTTTTTAATGAGGTGCTATCATGTATATTGGTCCCAAGATGGCTGCCAACACTTCTTGGATGAAGTGCTGACAGCCAATCAGATCAGATGTGTGGTTAGGCTCCGCCCAGATATATATCTTTTTTTGAACCTAAATTACTCAAAATCTACTGGAGCACATATATTGAGACCTAGCAAAGGCACATCGGGCTAACAGTCCCTACAATTTTGCCAAGTTTCGTGCAAATCCATTCAGCCGTTCGAGCTAAAAGTGAGGCCAACCGCCCTATGGAAATTAACATGGGAAAAACGTGTTTTGGGACCCCCCTTTTTTCTCGGCCCCCGTTGATGAAACCCCCCCAAATTGTCAGGGGCTGCTCAGAAACAAAATGTTCCATTTTCCTGAAAATTTCAGCCAATTCCGTCCACAAACGCCAAAGTTATTAGACATAGAATTTTCAAAAATCCCATAGAGAAAAAATCCTAACTATATATACCTACTGGCGACCGCCAGTAGGTAATATATATATATATATATATATATATATATATATATATATATATATATATATATATATAGATATATATATATATATATATATTCATTTACCAAAGGACGCGGCACTCAAGGGAAGTTATGATATTCAAGTTGTTTATTGGTATAAGCTTATACCAATAAACAACTTGAATATCATAACTTCCCTTGAGTGCCGCGTCCTTTGGTAAATGAATTAATGAAATACGGGTCTGGGTTCGACCCTTGCGCAGAGCACCCGCCGATAGTGTGCGTCTTCAATCTTTGGACCCTTTTGGTTTTGGGATATATATATATATATATATATATATATATATATATATATATATATATATATATATATATATACATATATATATTCACTGAAAAAACCATAGGTTATAGACCATATATAGTTAGGGATTAGCATTTAAAAAACCTTATTTTATTTGCACAAAACCATTGAAATTCCATATATAGTTAGTTGCACTAACTATATATCGCGGACCCGCAATCCACTGCTAATGATGTCACATATTACATCATTCATGACATGGTCAGTGACATCACTGATGACATCACTGATGACATCTCAAATGACATCACTGATGACATCACTGATGACATCTCAAATGACATCACTGATGACATCACTGACATCTCATTTGACATTACTGATTACATCACTGATGATATCATTTATGTGATAATACATCTTCAGACTCTAATATAACTTTTGATACACTCAGTGTAAACAGGCACTCACAGACTGTCACACATCCATGGAGTTACTCACACACCTATTCAGTCATGCAAAGAATCAATCACATCTCCATTTCCTTAACTATACAGTTATACACACCTTACTTATTCAAACATATACTAACACATATTTACTCTCTTATACAATCCTTGATACAAGTTCACAATGATTCATACAGCCACTCTCACATTCACTGACTCTTATGTTCAGTTATTTATATATGTCAACTCTCACATGGAGTGTGCTTTACATATGTACTTACTTTGACATGTAGAACTGAGATATCCATTCACTCACCAATATACTCATGCACACAGTCAACTGTCCATACAGCTGTTTCTACATGCACTTTTGAACCCATACACCTAGGGAATCAACCGCTCACACATCTATGCACAGAGTTATACACCTCCCAGCCACCCACACACACACTCAGTCTCCCATACAAATACTTGGGCAACCATTCAATAACCCATATAGTTACTGATATAGCTACTGATTTAAACATGCAGCAGTTTACAGAAGAACATAAATATTGATTGCCAAATTAAGACACTTTAATCACTAACCCATGCACTCAGTGAGACACATTTAATCATTCTCTCATACAGTCAGTCATGCACCTACTAAATCCTTCATCCAGACACTTATACATCCACTCATTCTTCAATATGTAAGACATATTTTAACTTTACAGAAACATACAGTCACTGGGTGTTGTCATCAGTGATGTCATCAGTGATGTCATTTGAGATGTCATCAGTGATGTCATCAGTGATGTCACTGACCATGTCATGAATGATGTAATATGTGACATCATTAGCAGTGGATTGCGGGTCCGCGATATATAGTTAGTGCAACTAACTATATATGGAATTTCAATGGTTTTGTGCAAATAAAATAAGGTTTTTTAAATGCTAATCCCTAACTATATATGGTCTATAACCTATGGTTTTTTCAGTGAATTTTCAAGGTTTTGTAAATGCAAATTCCTAACTATATATGGTCTATAACCTATGGTTTTTTCTGTGAATTTCATTGGTTTTTTAAAAGCTAATATCTATAGCTGTAAAATATATTCTTTATTAAGTGACGTATCACGTAGCCCGTGAGACGCCTCATGATGCATCGCATAACCGTGACGTATCGTCTCTGCAGCGCAAACCAAACCCAAAACGTAAGCGCGCCAGAACACGCTTAAAGATATATATATATTTTTTAACCTTAATTAGACAAAATCCACACGTGCACATATCACAAACGTTCAAAAAACACAATATGTCGGACTCCCGTTACGCTGCCGGTTAGCTGCCCGGTTAACGTACCAGGAAGCACCTTTACCGCGAAAATCGCAAATTTTTTTTTTTCACCCCCCAGGGAACTTTAATAGCCCCCTCATCAATCCTAGGGGTTCAGGAGGGGTCTGCCTTACCCCTTTCATTCATTTACACCTTTTTTTTTTCCACCTCTTGTCTCTCGATCCCACAGAGAGACAAGATGGCGGCCGCTCCAGACTGTTTACAATGATAACAGCCAATCAGCTTCTCCTCAGACTCCCATTACACTGCCGATTAGCTTCCCGGTAGCTGCCCGGTTAGCTGCCCAGTTCGCGTACCAAGACGCGTCTCTACGGCGAAAAAATCGGATTTTTTTGTTTGGTTTTTTTTGGCCCCACGTGGTTTTATAATATCCCCCTCATAAATCCTAGGGGGTCAGAAGGGGTCTACCTTGCCCTCTTTCCTTCATTTCCCCCTTTGTTTTGGCCTCCTCTTGTCTCTCGATCCTACCGAGAGACAAGATGGCGGCCGCTCCGGACTGTTTACAATATTGACAGCCAATCAGCTACTCCTCAGACTCCCGTTACACTGCCGGTTAGCTTCCCGGTTAGCTGCCCGGTTAGCTGCCCGGTTCGCGTACCAAGACGCGTCTCTACGGCGAAAAAATCGGATTTTTTTTTTTGGGTTACACTGCCGGTTAGCTTCCCGGTTAGCTGCCCGGTTAGCTGCCCGGTTCGCGAACCAAGACGCGTCTCTACGGCGAAAAAATCGGATTTTTTTTTTTTTTTGGGTTACACTGACGGTTAGCTTCCCGGTTAGCTGCCCGGTTAGCTGCCCGGTTCGCGAACCAAGACGCGTCTCTACGGCGAAAAAATCGGATTTTTTTTTTTTTTGGGCCCGGCGTGGCTCTATAATATCCCCCTCATCAATCCCAGGGGGTCAGGAGGGGTCTACCTTGCCCCCTTTCCTTCATTTCCCCCTTTGTTTTGGCCTCCTCTTGTCTCTCGATCCTACCGAGAGACAAGATGGCGGCCGCACCGGACTGTTTAGAATGTTGACAGACACCGGAGAGCCAATCAGCTTCGCTTTGCAAAGTTCCGATACGCGAAAAGTTCGCGAACCGGAGCGCTGCCCGGAGCGCTGTTACAGATATATATCTTGATTTAAACGTTAATTTCTCAAAATCCACTGAAGCACATATATTGAGACCTAGCAAAGGCACATCGGGCTAACAGTCCCTACAATTTTGCCAAGTTTCGTGGAAATCCAGTAGGTAGGTAATATATATATATATATATATATATATATATATATATATATATATATATATATATATATATATATATATATATAATATTAAATATATATTTAAAAAAATTACTCAAAGCAATGAAATTAGATTTAATATACATTTTAATAAATATAACAAATATATTTATTAAAAATTTAAACATACATATATAAAATGTTATATATATTTACTTTAAAACAATTAATAAACTATTTATTTTAATTTATTTTATAATTGTATTTATAAAAATGTATAAATAAATATATATATATATATATATATATAAATAGACAAATAACAGCAACATAAGCTTTATTCAACAGTGTATGCCATAAAAGCTTTCTCCATAAAAATCTGATTTCACATTTTGATCATTGGCCTATACAAAACCAACTTATAAAAATAGTACATCGAAATGTGCATTAAAATAAATCAGTACTATAAAAATTATTTAAACATGCACACAGTATTATTGTAAGTTAGAATAAAAATGGTTTTTGATGCTTTATAAAGGAACATAGCAGGCCAACAATTCTTCATTATCACACATGACATCATCCTGCATTCAATTGTTAACAGTGAGCAATTTAGATCTTATTGACCACATCCATCTTAAAAATGTTGCCATTGGTACTGCGTAAGTAAGTAATGGGTCAGTACAAACGATTCTCATAGCTATGCTTGATGAGTTAGTTAACATAAAAGAATCGGAATTCCTCCTCCCACCAAAAGTTCCTGCTGTCTCCATTTTATCAATGCTTCATAGAAAGTACTGGTTGCCTCATCATATGCCTCCTTGCTAGATCTCATATAACTCTCTGAGGAAATAAGTTGTCTATTTGCCTCTTCTCTATATTTTTTGATATCCCATAGGACCACAATGACCCCTTTATCTGATGGCTTGAAAACAAAGCTCTGATCTTCACCGAACGTACCAAGTGCTTTTCTCTGTGCTCGGGTCAGGATATGCGCATGTTTGTTTTTTGTGTTGTTCCATATCCTCATAAAGTCACGTGTTATGACCTCATGAAAAGTGCCTAAGCTGTCATGTGTCAGTTTGAGGTTGAAAGTAGACTTGAGTTTAAACTTGGTGGTTACAGCCCCTCTTGTCTCTAGACCTAGCTGTTCTGGAAGATCTCTCTCATTTAAGCATTGCCCTACACCTTCAATCAATTCTGCCAGACATTCCGGGCCTTCAATATCCTTCAAACACAAACAGTCAAATGTTTGATCACGACTTCCCACATTCGCACTCCTACTAGATGTGCCGTTTCTCTTGCTCTTTGCAGAAACATTTTCATTAATTTGGATTTACATATGTATAAAAAGACATCAATGCAAGTTATACTGTAATCAAAGATCACTGTGGCGCAAAAGGTGAACCCTAGTTCCAATAAAGATTGTTTTGCCTCAGTTTGTTCACATGAGGACAGGTTCACAACCGTTAGGTTCTGCTCACCCATTATTTCCTTTTTCTCTGCCGAGTTGTTCTTTCATGCGGCGTCTCTCTTGTGTTTGCGTCCTCCCCTCCCGGTTATCTACTTTTGCACTTGCGCCGCTTCTTCTTCCTCCGTCCGGAGATTGTGGTCTCAAAGTCTTGCTCATTTGTAAAAAAATGATATTCCTCCAAGGATGTGAAGAGTAGGGAATCCTTTCTCAAAAGGTCAAATTGATCATCCAGGTCTGAATAGCCCTCGGAGCCCGATTCTGAGTGGGCCAGTTTTTGTTGTCTCAGAGCTCCCATTTATTTAAATTGCCTAATGGCTCCATCATATTTTCTGCCAAGGATTAGGCTTCTTCCATTAGCATAATCCTGGCTGTCTCTGGGGAAATTTGAGCTTTTTCTTTTGTTTTAGTTTCTTCTCATATTTGTCAAGTCTAGATTCCATCTGTTGTATTGCAACTTTTATTTATTCTTGTGCAGGATGTTTATCCAGTTCTTCCTTCAGTGTCTCAATTTCTTTACACTTCCTTTCTAGCTCCATGCCTCCATACTTGCGTGGAGTCCTAGCATGTTTTTTGCAGGTTGCTGCCATCAGTTTGGACCATTCCTCCTCCAGTATCTTTTGATGTGGGTACTGATATGTTAGGGTAATCAAAATGTGTAATCATCTGGGGATTCTCCCTACCTCGTTATAGTTGTTATGTGAGGAGACCTCCTACCATCTTTTAATCTCCTTCGCACCAAGCGGAGTTTGTGCGAGTTATGGGTGCCGGAACCTGATTGCACATGAAAGAAATTCCGTATTTTCTTCCCCAATACAGAAAGACTCACACACCAAGGTCGTTTTTCATAAGATTAGTGTATTAAAGTCAACGGCAACGCGTTTCAACCACAAGGGTCTTTTTCACAAGCCAAGTTCCACAAAAATTCATCCACCATGTAAAGTGCACATAAAGTAAACATAAAAAACGGACAAATACTGTTGGTCATTTGCATCGACAGTGAAGATAGACTACAATACCGATGTGGGATCATTTAATTGTGAAATGTTAATTTTCACATACTCACAATTATCCCACAATAATACAAATGGGTAATATTCAAAACCACCATTCCCAGAATACTTTGCACTGGCTCAACACTCACCTGAGGACAATGATAGTCAGAAGAGTGTTTATTGGTGGTCATTTGTGCACAGTTTTTTTAAGCATGCAGCTTTTGAGAAAGGAAATCTTGTTACGAAACGTGTCAAGCATTAGTTTGCTGTGTTGCGCAACTTATAAGAGCCTCTCAATTTGTAATAAAAGTCTGTCTGAAGAGTGCATTTCGCCTGGATGGGGCAACACCTTTTGTTTCAAATAATACGGCTGGCCTGGTGGTGGAGTGCACCACTGCACAATCTTAATGAGCCTTGGTCTGCTTATATATATATATATTTGTGTAAAAAACAAGGACAGCACAGAATACTTAAAACAATTGATACTTACTAAAACTTTTACAATGAATTTGCCTTTACCATTCATGCCATTTATAAAGAAATTTGTGGCAAAAAGAACATATGATGGGAGGAATGCTGAATTAATCAAACATTTACCCCTAGTCACAGATCTGGGTTAAATATATTGTTTCTTTTATGCCACACCATTCCAGTTTACACCCAGCCACATGCAAATCAGTGTTGACCATGCTCTCTATCGGAACAGTCCAGTCCAAACTCGTAGGCCAGGTCTTCCATGGACCTGAAACAAGCATCCTGGCATCCTGGACCCGGTTTCAGGGGTAACACCCATCGTCAGCCAGGCCAGCTTGAATCTGGTGGAGTAGTGAGCATGGGACCCACGCCTGGGCATATACTTCCCACTTAGGGTGACAAATGCAAAGAGAACAGTTGATGGATGGGATGCTAACTTAAACAAACATTCACCCCAGTCACAGAAATGGGTTAAATCCATTGTTTTTCTGCACACCATGCCATTCCAATTGAGACCCATCCATATAGAATTCTGTCTAAACCCTGTTCCCCATAGGAACGGTCCATCCTGAACTGAAGTTCATTGTAATGGCATGTATGACATAGTCATATTCTTTGTAAAATCCTGCAGGGTAAAGACTTGTGTAGGTATGTTGCATACGTGGTAAAGTGTCTAGAGGGGGAGGTGTGGCACTCTGTGGGTAAATTGCGGTTTGAAACGCTTTTAGTTGTTTAGGGGCTGGCTGGTTTACTCCCTCTGCCCTTAAGGGAGTTCTCAATAATAGCGGATAGAAGCTGTCAGACTTGACAGGTTAGCCAGTCGCACTCTTTTGGGGAAATTAATCCCTACTGTATCAAAAATAGTTCAACTGAAATGGGTAATAATAACCATATTCCAAGGTAAACTGTGAGTTACACGTATTTATTCACTTGTAGTTCAATTATTCGGTCCTTTTTTCAAAGTAAAGCTGTTACGTCACAGCTGTATAGCATTTCATCATTTATCCAATATACGATTATTTGTCCACAAAATCAATCTTGGACCCAATGCATTTCGTGCTTTTCAGCACTTCGTCAGGGGAAATACATTTCTGTGGGGTAAAGCCAAAAGGTGAAGCGTAATCAATGATAAGGAAGCAGGCCACAGTTGTTTTCAAAACATACAAAAAACAGTAATTGTCAAAATTATCTACAAGCATGCTGTCTCATTAAAATATGGTAGGAAACATGGTGGTGATTGAATACCTAACCCCAGTGTTTGTTATAAAAGAAGTAAATGACAGAATTGAGAACACACTTAGGAAATGGTCTAACCTTATGCGAACATAACTAGAGTACTAAGGTGCTGGCGTCATGTAAACCGTTATTAAATTAGTGCGGAAAAATGTAACGAAAACGTGTTTCTCAAGGCTCATAAGGGTGTTAGTAGGGTGCTCGAGTGCGGACAGGCAAGTGAACTCTTAACAGATCTCACGCGGTTAAACCGCCGCGGTGGCGTGTGTCTCTAAGCTCTCGAACTTTGATTTAAACGTGCGGGTACCGTGAAAGCTTATGCGCATGCAGTGTGAGTCAGAGCTCGTAGTATCTTACCGGTCTGGTGGACGCGTAAAGCTTATCGCTGTTCTGTGTTCGTGATAGTGTTTGCTCGCGCATGCGTGCCGCATTTGTTATGAAAAGAGTACCCACGTGACCAGGAAGAAGACGGGACGTGAAAAAGATAAATAAAAAAGGAATAAACAGCTGGTGTATTAAATAGGTGTGCACGAGAGGAGGGGTGAACAGTCTGTTCTAATGATTATAGGTATATATGTTTAACCAGGACTGTAGGTACACGTACATGGCTGGTCCGAGTAGCGGCCATCTTGGAACGGTCAAAAAACAGTAACAAATGTGTGAATACATTCTAAATGTGATAAAAACACTTGTGATAGCTGAAACAAATTTCATATGATGATATAAGCGTCAAGCATTAAATCATGCTGATTATGGAAAATCATATATATGAGACATGGTACAAAGGAAAGGAAAACAATTTGATGATAATGTCTTTGTGACCTGAATAGCCATGGGGCCACTGAGCTAATTACAAGAAACTACTAAATTCAAGGCGTTCATTTAACCCCATAGGGTTGCAGGAATTCAATTTTTTGATCCAAAACATTTCTCTTTGGAGTAATCTTTTTTTATTGTCACAGCCTTGCCTTACAGGAACACACTCCAAAACCAGAAAACGGATCTGGCTGATGTTGTGACCATTCGAAATGTAATGGGCGGCTACTGGAGCTTTAGTGGATCTGTTTCTGATTGTACTTTTGTGCTCTGTTAAGCGAGTTTTAATTTTTCTCTCTGTCTTCCCCACATAGGGGAGTCCGCATGGGCACTTAAGCAGGTATACAACATTTTTGGTGTCACATGTGGCATTGGTGAAAAGGTTAATAGGTTTTCCTGTCGTTGGATGATTGATGCTGGTGCCATGTATGATATTGTTGCAATGGCCACAGTTAGCGCATGGAATTGTTCCTGTGTATCTTTCAGATTTATTGCGTGCCTCTTTTTCTATTAAATCCTTTAGATTTTTGGATCTTTGGTAAGCGAACAATGGTTTGCTGAACAATCCTTTGAAGTCTGGTTCTTTCTCAACCATTTCCCAATTTTTTAGGATGATCTTCTTCATTTGGAGGCTCAAGGTGGAGTATTTTGATACAAAGACTGGTCTACTCTGGGTCATATCCTTTGTGTGTGTTTTTAGTAACTCTTCCCTAGAGATGGCTTGTGTTCTTGTCTTAGCTTCTTCTAAAATGTTGTCCGGATACTTCCGTTCTCGGAATTTCGTGATCATAAGGTTTGCATTCTTTTCATAGATTTGATCGCTGGATGAAATTCTTTTCATCCTTAATAATTGTGAGTACGGTAAGTGACGCTTTAATGACATCGAGTGGCAACTGTCAAAGATCAGCATGTTATTCCGGTCAGTCTCTTTAGAGTATACATCTGTTTGGAAACGGTTGTTTTGCAGGGAAACTAACACATCCAGGTAAGGGATAGATCCGGTGTTGATGGAGTGAGTAAATTGAATGTGGTCATCGATGTTGTTGATGTCTTTGATGAATTCCTCAATGTCAGTTGATGGGCCTTTCCATATAAGAAAAATGTCGTCTATGTATCGCCAACATTTAAGAATCTTGTCTTGCCATCTGGGATTTTCAAGAATGTTCTCTAATTCCAACCTGTGCATAAAGAGGTTCCCGTAGCTGGGGGCTGCACAATTCCCCATAGATGTTCCTGCCAGCTGTTGAAAATGTTGATCATTCCAAGAGAAATAACTATGGTACAGTGTGAAGTGTAACAATTCCAACAGAAACATTTTGAGATCTTGTTTGATGTCATGGTTAACCAAAAATGACTCTATGGCTTCAAGGCCTCTGTTGTGTGGGATAGACGTGTATAACGAGCATACATCAATGGTACATAATGTTATTTCCATGGTTTCGTCTAGTTCAATTTCTTTGAGTTTGGTAAGAAAGTCAGTGGTATCGCGGAGATAAGTTGACATATTCTGAACAAGAGGTTGTAAATGTCGGTCTAAATACTTTCCTATAGGTTCATGGATTGAACCTCTTCTGGATACTATAGGTCTGAATGGTGGTTTCATCAAATCCTTGTGTATCTTGGGTAACATATGAATGCTTGGGCATTTAGGATGGTCTTGAATCAAAAAACGTTTATCTTTATCAAAGATGGTTCCCCTTTCAACAGCTTGGTTGATAATGGTCGTCAAAACTCCTTTGAATGTATTGGTGGGGTCATTCGGCAGTAACATGTATAATTTGTCGTCGAACACATGATTGTTTACGCTCTCTGTGTAATACTCCGTGTCCATTATGACGATGGCGCCACCTTTATCCGCTTTGCAACATTTGATTTTTTGGTTTTCCGTAATTTGGTTGATCGCACGGATCTCGTGGACTGACAGGTTAGAGCGTTTGGAGCTTGGTTTCTTAAATAGTTCCTTTATTTCGTTGGTTGTGATGGTTTCATAGGAATCCAAGATTTTGTGGCTTACTGGGGCCAGAAAGGTACTCTTACTCTTTAATCCCAACAATGTGTCTTCTGTTTGTGTTGAAGATGAGGGTTCAGTCACCACATTGGTGAAGAAATGTCTCAATCGGAGGGTCCTCATGAACTTAAAAAAGCTCACTTCCATTTCCAATTCATTGGGTTTGTAGGTTGGTACGAATGTAAGGCCACGCTGTAAAACAGAAAGTTGACTCTTGGATAAATTCTCTTTGGATATATTGATGACTAGGTTGTTTTGCTGCGTGTCGATTGTGCTATTGACGAGCTTGGCTCTCTTTGTGCTCTTGCTCCTCCTGGTTCGACGTGCTGGTTTTGGCCTCTCCCTAAAAAAGGCCTCTCTGATGTGGTAGAGCCAGAGGTACTGGTGGTGTCTGCCCAGTTATCTGGTTGTTTTCCCCGTCTGTCTGTTCTTTGGGAATCCTTTTGTGTGGAATCAAAGGATGATGAGCTGCCTTCATCAGAAGATGGATTTTGAAATGGCCTCTGTTGTCTTCGTTGGGCGTAAACCTCAGCCCAATTATACACCTCCCCTAATTTGTAATCGATAGTATCGCGTTTATATTTGCGAATTTTCCTATCGTTTATCTCTCTTGTGTATCTGTCGAGCTGGGCGTTAATGTCTGTTAGTGCTCGATCTAAATCATCTTTTGAGAGGTTGCTTTCCAAGTTGGTTTTGATTCTTTTAATGTCTTTATCAAGTTCTTCAATGACTCTGGATAACTCATCTACAATGAGTAAAATAAGATCTAATGAACATTTGTTCAGTATCTCGTACCACCGTTCTGTGAATTTTGGGTTATTCCTGCAAAGTGTCGGCTTAAGGGCGATTCGGAGCCTTCTTGGTATTCTTTGATCCTTATGATACCTGATCAGGGTTCCTGCGTGAAGTTTTTGGTTAATGATCCGCTTTGAGGTGTCCCTACCTCGGACAGCTTGGTGTTGGCTGCCATATCGGGACCGCTTTCTTTCCATGTGAACGAATATCACATTGAGGGTTGACCGACGGGCTACTCTTTGGATTAATTCATCATTTTACCATGCCTTTTCCCTCCCCCTTGTCTTGATAAAGACCCGCCGCGACCACCAACTGGGGCGCTAACAGGGTCGAAACGTCGACGCTCTTTTCTGGCCAAGTGAATTCCAGGAACGTGGACATCAACCATTTGCTTTCCTTGGAACATTTATGCTTATAATACTGGCCACATAACGAAAAAGAACAATTCGTTTTTGTCCTGCCCCCCTTTTCCCCCCTTGTGATTTTATTGTATATATATTGTGTATATAAGTGTCACTATATGCTTTGCACTAGTCACTTTGATCACCACAGTCACGATTCACGAATTTGAAATATCTATCATAAATGTAGTGGAATGAAGTAATTCCAATGTATGTTTTTTCCTTGTGTTTTAATTTATATAAAACAACTTGGCTTCAGAGAGGTTTTTGTTTTCTGTCTTTTGAGCTGTTTCAGCTTTACTTAAAGCAATTTATTTGTCACCCAACAGAACCAATTGTTTGTTAATCATATATACCCAGGTTCTGAGGGACACAGGGTCACCCCTTTTTTGTTAAAAACAAGCTTTTAAAACTGAAGCGCATCTGCGTGTAGCTCGCATGCTTTGCGGCGCGTGAGCTTTTTATGCTTTTTTAAACTTTGCACATTACTCCTCACCTGGCTGGGAAGCACAGCGTGTTGTCAGCGTGTTGTGTGTGCCCCTTGTATCTAGCTCGGCTGAGCTCTGATAGATGGATTACGGAGGACTGGACTCGCCCCTCCCTCCCGCCTCGGTCTGACGCCGGTGATTAGCGCCGTTTGAGCAGAGGGCGTGGAGGGTCCGAGCCAGGCACTTCCGGTAGGGAACAGCAGCGCTCTAGTTGTTGGAACGCTGGGGGGGATATAAGGCACTGGATTCAGGAGCCTTGTGTGGTAAGTGGACTGTGGCAGCGTCCCTACCGCTTTTAAAACTGAAGCGCATCTGCATGTAGCTCGCATGCTTTGCGGCACGTGAGCTTTTTATGCTTTTTTAAACTTTGCACATTACTCCTCACCTGGCTGGGAAGCACAGCGTGTTGTCAGCGTGTTGTGTGTGCCCCTTGTATCTAGCTCGGCTGAGCTCTGATAGACGGATTACGGAGGACTGGACTCGCCCCTCCCTCCCGCCTCGGTCTGACGCCGGTGATTAGCGCCGTTTGAGCAGAGGGCGTGGAGGGTCCGAGCCTGGCACTTCCGGTAGGGAACAGCAGCGCTCTAGTTGTTGGAACGCTGGGGGGGATATAAGGCGGATGTGCTGTCGTCAGCGCAGCGGACGAGCGCAGCGGGCGCGAAGAAGGCGTGCCGGAGTTGCGCCTGAGTTAAGCCCGTCTGCGCCCGTCCGCGGCCGATTGCGGCCCAGGGCCAGACCCCCTGCCTCTCCCTCCTGTCAAGTCTCTTGGAGTCGAGATGACTTACTTCTCCTCCGCAGAGAGCTGTGCGGGCTCTGCCCCCACAGCATTGATGCAGGGACCAATGCGGGCTGCAGCCACTGTGATTACATCTTCAACACAGGTAAGGCGCTACCCGTAGGCCAACATACCTTGGTATGTGGTCTACTAAATGTTCGCTCCCTACGGAAACACTCCCTCGACATCCATGATCTTCTCATGGGGAAACAATGGGATCTGTTTTTCCTCACGGAAACTTGGCTTGACCAAGATTCCATGCCGGAGATTATTGAGGCCATCCCTGATGGCTATTGCCTGCAAAGGCTAGATAGATTGCGTGGGAGAGGGGGCGGCATAGCCATTGTTGCTCGGCAAGACTATCAATGTCAGCTTGATCGCACTGTGATTGACGACAGTGAGGCTGGCGCCTACTCCATTTCTATTAATGGCTGTTTTACCCTGAAAGGCCTGTTAATTTACCGTCCTCCAGGCTCTACCACAGCCTTTGTTGAAAAGTTAGTGGAAGGCGTCACAGAAGCCGCTCTACGCTCGGATAAATATCTGGTCCTGGGGGATCTTAACTTACATCTAGATACCCCCACGGACAGGGTGGCGAGCGAGCTATGCCACACGATGGCCAGCTTACAATTTGAGCAGAAGGTATCGCAACCCACCCATAAGTTGGGTCATCTTCTGGACCCAGTTTTTGCTAACTGGAGTCAAGTGGACGCCCAAGCACCGATTCCCATCGCATGGTCCGATCATCTCCTCGCCCCCTTTACCATCGAAACACAGGGACTTCGCCCCAATGACCCTCCCGCTGATAAACATCCTAGGCGCAGATGGACAGCATTCTCCCAGGCCAAATTCAACCTGGCACTCACTGAGAAAGGTCACCCTGGGGGCGACGGGGCTGATGAAATCAATTCCAACCTGGACCAGCGCATCCTGGAAGCCCTGAATCAGGTGGCACCTCTGGGTATGGCGAAATCAGGCGGCCGAGCACAACGGTCGGCGCCTTGGTACAATGAGGATTTGCGAACGGCCAAAGCTGCATGTAAACGAGCCGAAAGGCAATGGAGGATTGCATACTCCATGCAGGCTAAAACAGTTTACATTGATTGCAGACGTGCCTATCACATGTTGATCAGGAAGGCCAAATCATTGTACTATTGCGATAAAATTGAGGAAGCTAAGCAGTCCACCAAGGAGCTTTTCTCTATTTATAAATCGATTGCAATAGGAAAATCCGCCGCAGCACCGAAGAAACTTTGCACCACGGAGGGCTGCAATCGTATTGCGGAGTACTTTGCAACCAAGGTCTCCAACATATACAATTCCTTCCCCCAGAGGACAGACAGCGGCCTTGCCCCCTTGGAACTCCCAAGAATGGAAGGGGAACATCGGCTAATCACGTTTGTCACTCCTTCCACTACGGAGCTTCTCCGTATTTGTGGATCCATCAAATCCGGCTCCCCTAGAGATCCGACCACTCCTAGTCGGCTAAAGGACAGCCTGCCAGTACTAGAGCCCTATGTGCGTCAGCTGCTGGACGTCTCCTTTGAGTCTCAGGTGGTCCCGAAGGCCTGGAAACAGGCTGTGGTACTTCCCCTGCAAAAAAAGGCTAACGTTAGCTTTGAAAAGCTGGATAACCTCCGTCCCATTTCCCTCCTTCCCTATATGGCGAAGGTGGCGGAAAAAACAGCCAACATACAGCTCATGCAGTTTGTGGAGACGGCTTCGCTACTCCACAACTCGCAATTTGGCATCCGCCCCCGTCACTCGACGGAGTCTGCTCTCCTCGTGGCGGTAGAAGCACTCAGACAGGGAGTAGACGAGGGCCAGACGATGGCACTGATCCTTCTTGACTTAAGCGCAGCATTCGACACTGTAGCACACTCCACCTTGCTACAGTGTCTGAATGGAGGAGGGGTGACAGGAGCTGCGCTTGGTTGGATCAAGTCCTTCCTCTCTGAGAGGTGCTTTCAAGTCAGGTTGGGTGAGTGCTATTCCAGGGAGATTGAGCTGGGCCAGGGCGTACCTCAGGGTTCGTCCCTGAGCCCAACTCTATTCAACATCTACGTCTCCCCCCTGGCGGCTATCGTGGAGGGATATGGTCTCCGTCTGGTGTCCTACGCCGATGACACACAGTTGGTCATCTCCCTATCGCGCGCGCCCGGTCTTGCGGCGGACATCTTCAGGAACTGCATGAAAGACCTTGCTGCCTGGATGTCTGCCAACTGTTTAAAGCTGAACGGGAGCAAGACCGAGGTGCTCATGGTGGGGGGTGCACCGTCGGCATGGTCGTCTGCGTGGTGGCCACCCTGTCTGGGGGAAGTCCCCGCTCCCTGCCATGAGGCCAGGAACCTGGGTGTGTGGCTGGATAAGGACCTCACCTTTGGCCCACATGTCGGTCGGGTGGCGGGGGTTTGCTTCAGTGTTCTGAGAGCTCTCAGGAAAGTATTAGATCTGCTTCCCATTTCTGCTCGTCAGACACTGGTGCACGCCTTGGTCACCTCCCGACTTGATTATGGGAACCTGCTCTATCTGGGGGCCACAGGCAGGGTCATCGGCCTCCTGCAGGTTCTTCAAAACGCGGCAGCGCGGCTGGTCCTCAGACTCCCTAGGAGGTCTTCCGCCAAACCAGCCTTGCGGGCGCTCCATTGGCTCCCCATTGAGAGGAGAGTGGAGTTTAAGGCCCTTGCCACCTGCCATCGTATCCTGAATGGCAAAGCACCTCTTCCGCTCCAGAGCCTAGTAGCCCATTACGAGCCTGCACGCAGTCTTCGGTCCTCGCAGACCGGGCTGTTAAAAGTTCCACGAATATTTAAAGCTCGTATGGGAGGCAGATCCTTCAGATACCTTGCTCCCAAGTGCTGGAATAATCTTCCGCTGGAACTTCGGCTTGAACACTCCGAAATCCAGTTTAGAAAAAAGCTTAAAACGCACCTTTTCAGTAGATAGCTTCGTTGGGAGGAGGGGGGACAGTCACTCCACTTGTCATAGCGCGGGGACACGCCAGTGGCGTAACCAGGCGCTTAATAAATGTCCAATAATAATAATAATAATAATAATAACGACAGGAAAACCTATTAACCTTTTCACCAATGCCACATGTGACACCAAAAATGTTGTATACCTGCTTAAGTGCCCATGCGGACTCCCCTATGTGGGGAAGACAGAGAGAAAAATTAAAACTCGCTTAACAGAGCACAAAAGTACAATCAGAAACAGATCCACTAAAGCTCCAGTAGCCGCCCATTACATTTCGAATGGTCACAACATCAGCCAGATCCGTTTTCTGGTTTTGGAGTGTGTTCCTGTAAGGCAAGGCTGTGACAATAAAAAAAGATTACTCCAAAGAGAAATGTTTTGGATCAAAAAATTGAATTCCTGCAACCCTATGGGGTTAAATGAACGCCTTGAATTTAGTAGTTTCTTGTAATTAGCTCAGTGGCCCCATGGCTAATCAGGTCACAAAGACATTATCATCACATTGTTTTCCTTTCCTTTGTACCATGTCTCATATATATGATTTTCCATAATCAGCATGATTTAATGCTTGACGCTTATATCATCATATGAAATTTGTTTCAGCTATCACGAGTGTTTTTATCCCATTTAGAATGTATTCACACATTTGTTACTGTTTTTTGACCGTTCCAAGATGGCCGCTACTCGGACCAGCCATGTATGTGTACCTACAGTCCTGGTTAAACATATATACCTATAATCATTAGAACAGACTGTTCACCCCTCCTCTCGTGCACACCTATTTAATACACCAGCTGTTTATTCCTTTTTTATTTATCTTTTTCACGTCCCGTCTTCTTCCTGGTCACGTGGGTACTCTTTTCATAACAAATGCGGCACGCATGCGCGAGCAAACACTATCACGAACACAGAACAGCGATAAGCTTTACGCGTCCACCAGACCGGTAAGATACTACGAGCTCTGACTCACACTGCATGCGCATAAGCTTTCACGGTACCCGCACGTTTAAATCGAAGTTCGAGAGCTTAGAGACACACGCCACCGCGGCGGTTTAACCGCGTGAGATCTGTAAGGAGTTCTCTTGCCTGTCTGCACTCGAGCACCCTACTAACACCCTTATGAGCCTTGAGAAACACGTTTTCGTTGCATTTTTCCGCACTAATTTAATAACGGTTTACATGACGCCAGCACCTTAGTACTCTAGTTATGTTCGCATAAGGTTAGACCCTTTCCTAAGTGTGTTCTCTATTCTGTCATTTACTTCTTTTATAACAAACACTGGGGTTAGGTATTCAATCACCACCATGTTTCCTACCATATTTTAATGAGACAGCATGCTTGTAGATAATTTTGACAATTACTGTTTTTTGTATGTTTTGAAAACAACTGTGGCCTGCTTCCTTATCATTGATTACGCTTCACCTTTTGGCTTTACCCCACAGAAATGTATTTCCCCTGACGAAGTGCTGAAAAGCACGAAATGCATTGGGTCCAAGATTGATTTTGTGGACAAATAATCGTATATTGGATAAATGATGAAATGTTATACAGCTGTGACATAACAGCTTTACTTTGAAAAAAGGACCGAATAATTGAACTACAAGTGAATAAATACGTGTAACTCACAGTTTACCTTGGCATATGGTTATTATTACCCATTTCAGTTGAACTATTTTTGATACAGTAGGGATTAATTTCCCCAAAAGAGTGCGACTGGCTAACCTGTCAAGTCTGACAGCTTCTATCCGCATACGTGGTAAAGCCTGCGTAGTAAAAGCTGGCTTTGTTGTAAAGGATTTTTTCCCCAAAATTTGGAAGCATCCTAAAATTTAAATAATGATAGTAATAATCTCTCTAACCCTCTAACCCCTGGAATACCAGCTTCTGGCCTCCCGCTCTGGGCCCCCCGCCCACCCCAGTTCTTTCAGCAAAAAGCCTAGGCGTAAAAATCAGCAGTGATCTTTCAATGACTCCACAGATTAGTTCCGTGGTATCAGCCTGCTTTCTTATGTTACGGAAAATAAAAGAAAAAGAAAAAGATTTTTGTCTATAGAAGCCCTCACTTTGGTCGTCCTTGCACTCATTGTCTCTCGGCTGGATTATGCCACCGCACTGTATGCTGGTATTCCAGCTTACCAGATACACAGGCTGCAATTGATACAGAATCAGGCGGCCAGACTGATCTTCCAACTTCCGGGCCGCCATCATACAAAACCTTTGCTAAAAAAATTGCATTGGCTTCCCGTGGAACAGCGAAGCACTTTCAAGCTCTGCTGTATTACACATAGAGCCTATCAGACAAAGGCCCTAGGTTCCTCTCAAATCGGATAAAAAAATACACTCCCTCTCGTACCCTTCGTTCCGCTGGACAACACTTACTTATCACCCCCAGATTCATGCGCCTAAAATACGGCGGCACCCGTTTCTCCACGCTTTCAACTCAAATATGGAATTCCCTCCCTCTCTCAATCCGTTCTACTGCTTCGCATCTCCATTTCAGAAAGCTGCTTAAAACGTGGCTATTCCAGCAAGCCTACTCCTCCTGAGCCTCCATTCCATAGAGCCCCATCCCAGAAGCGCCAAGAAACCAATCCGGTGTACGTTGCGCTATATAAATATTTTAACATTAACATTAACATT
>NW_028254066.1:0-83263 GCF_964263255.1 Lissotriton vulgaris
GCACCAAACCAAAAAACGTATATGAACACTATGTAGTGATATATATATATATATATATATATATATATATTACCTACTGGCGGTCGCCAGTTGGTAGTCATAGTTAGGATTTTTTTCAATGTTAAATCTCAAAATTCTATTTGGAATAACTTTGGAGCCGGTTGACGAATCTGCCTGAAAAGTTCCACAAAATGGCCTCGTCGAGCTCCGGTCCTTCCCAGAAGGTTTGGGGGGGATTCGTCAAGCGGGGGCCGAGATAAAAGGGGGGTCCCAAAACGCGTTTTCTCCATGTTAATTTCCATAGGGCGGTCGATTTCACTTTTAGCCCGAACGGATGAATGGATTTCCACCAAACTTGGCAAAATTGTAGGGACTGGTAGCCCGATGTGCCTTTGCTATGTCTCAAGATATGTGCTCCAGTAGAATTTGAGTAATTTAAGTTTTAAAAAATATATATATCTGTAAGCGCGCACCGGTGCGCGCGCCGGCGAGCGCTCCGGTCGCGTCACGTGAGGTGCGCACTGAAAGCTGATTGGCTGTCGGGTGTCTGAAAACATTCGAAACAGACCGGAGCGGCCGCCATCTTGTGTCTCGGTAAAATCGAGACACAAGAGGTGTCAAAAACAAAGGGGGGAATTGACCATAAGGGGGCAGGGTAGACCCCCCCTGACCCCCTAGGTTTAATGTGGGGGCCATAAAAGGGCCCCGCGGGGTCAAAAAAAAATTTTTTTTTTTGATTATCGCGGGGGGCGCGCATGGTACGCGCACCGGGGAGCGCACCGGGGAGCGCACCAGGGAGAAAAGAGAATGGCAGAGTTTTAAAATTTAAGTCATTTTATATAAATGGGAGGTAGTTCTGAAAAGAACTGTTTTTTTATTCTTTTTGTTGTTTTATATTTTTTTTGGGAGTTTTTAAACTTTTTTTGCTTTTTTTGGTTTTTCTGAACATTTTTTGTTTTTTTTGTATTTTTTAAGGAGAGAAACAAAAACCAAGCATTTCAAACGGGCTCAACAGGAGAAAAAAAAAAGGGCAACAAATTAATATTTCCTTTGGCACTTGTGGTTTTCCCAAGCACGATTAATAAGAGTGATGCATTGCTCACCATAGCAAATCATTTGACCACAAAATTTACAAACCATTTTAAAATTTGAAAAGTTGGTTTGTATGATGGAGCATGTCTCCCTAACTTCCGGTCCTGATGGGGTGGGAACAGTAGTTTTGGAGGTGCTGGCAGAAGATTGTACAGGGTTTTTGGCCAGTTCCCTGACCTCTGCCCTAGAATAGTTGTTGGGATGTTTTCTTAGCATATGCCTAATCATTGTGTGGTTGCCGAAGGAGTACTTCTTGTTGGGATTCCCCCTTGACATCTCCTGATGACAGATAAGGCAGGTTGCTTTAGGTGCATTCACTTTTTTTTGTCACTCGGGATAGAAAAAAATTGCCAAATGATGTGCTCTTTTGGTTTGTATGTTATGTTGTCCTCTGGGACGAATCTACTGTCCTCTTCGTCCTCATCCTCCTCCTGTTCTGGATCTGCACCACTGTGAAGTTGAGGAGGTCCTTGTGGTGGTGGTGGTGGTGGTGGTGGTGGTCCAGAAGATCCAGCAGCTGCAGCTAATGTAGCCATTTTCTATAGATAAAAGTAAAGGTCTTCCTCTCTCAAAGCAAAAAGGTAGAATAAGGAAAAAAGGTGGGGGCTTTCCTCATTTTGAAAAAAAAATATCCTGAACCAATGAGAAGTGTTAATTTTAGGTCACATGACTAGGGGTTTTATCATTATGAAACCAAAACTGTTATGAACCAATCAAAAGTGTTATTTTTAGGGCACATGACCCGACGCGCTTATGCTACGCGCCCAGGGGCGTGCCCGGGGGCGTGCCCCGGGTCACGTAGCGTAAGCGCGTCGGTGCGCTTACGTCGTGCGTTTCACGCATACGCGGCTACGCGATACGTCACGATCATGTTTTCGTTCGCGATATTGGCGCTTACGGGACGCTCCCCGGTGCACGCCCCTGGGCGCTTCCTATAATTGCGCTTTCCGGGGCGCTACCCGGGGCGCGCTCTGGGAGCGCTCCCCTCCCCCCCCCCCCCCAAAAAAAAAAGAATAAATAAAAAAAAATGGGGAAAATTGTATGGACTGGAAGCCCTATTTTTAAGTTGTTTTTACGAAAATTAACTTTGAAAAAATATATATTGGGATACATTGGGCTATATATATGTTAGTGCCCAAACGTAGCCCAATGTAGCCAAATATAGCCCAATGTAGCCAAAAGATGGCCACCAGAGACAAAAAAGAAATTTAAAAAAATGGGGAAAATTGTATGGACTGGAAGCCCTATTTTTAAGTTGTTTTTACGAAAATTAACTTTGAAAAAATATATATTGGGATACATTGGGCTATATATATGTTAGTGCCCAAACGTAGCCCAATGTAGCCAAATATAGCCCAATGTAGCCAAAATATGGCCACCAGAGACAAAAAAAAAATTGCCCAAATATCAGCCAGATGTAGCAGAACTGTAGCCCAATGACAGAATGTACCAGCATTAAAAAAAACCTGACAAAAAAAAAATTGCCCAAATATCAGCCAGATGTAGCAGAACTGTAGCCCAATGACAGAATGTACCAGCATTAAAAAAAAACTATGAAATTCACTGAAAAAACCATAGGTTTCACACCAGTTATAGTTAGGAATTAGCATTTAAAAAACCTATTAAATTCACTGAAAAAAACAGAGGTTTCACACCAGTTATAGTTAGGAATTAGCATTTAAAAAACCTATTAAATTCACTGAAAAAACCAGAGGTTTCACACCAGTTATAGTTAGCTGGAAATTTTACTGACATAAAACCAATGAAATTCCCATGTTATAGTTATTCGGACTCACTATAACTTGCGCGTGCAATGCACTGCTGATGACAACATCCTTGTGACACAGTGACAGACCTCCTCTCACTGTAAAGTAACCTTTGAAACACATATTCAAAAATAGAAACTAACATTTTCAAAAAAGTGCATATACCCATACCAGTTACAACAACCAATTCAGTAATGCCATGTCATGAGTGATGTAATATGTGATGTCATCAGCAGTGCATTGCACGCGCAAGTTATAGTGAGTCCAAATAACTATAACGTGGGAATTTCATTGGTTTTATGTCAGTAAAATTTCCAGCTAACTATAACTGGTGTGAAACCTCTGTTTTTTTCAGTGAATATATATATATATATATATATATATATATATATATATATATATATATATATATATATATTACCTACTGGCGGCCGCCAGTAGGTATATATAGTTAGGATTTTTTCTCTATGGAACTTTTGAAAATTCTATGTCTAATAACTTTGGCGTTTGTGGACGGAATCGGCTGAAATTTTCAGGAAAATGGCACATTTTGTTTCTGAGCAGCCCCTACAATTTGGGGGGGGGGGGGTTCCGTCAAGGGGGGGCCGAGAAAAAAGGGGGGTCCCAAAACGCGTTTTTCCCATTCATTTTTCCATAGGGCCTTTGGCCTCACTTTTAGCTCGAACGGCTGAATGGATTTACACGAAACTTGGCAAAATTATAGGGACTGTTAGCCCGATGTGCCTTTGCTGGGTCTCAATATATGTGCTCCAGTGGATTTTGAGAAATTAACGTTTAAAAATACAGATATATCTGTGACAGCGTCCCAGATAGCGCTCCAGATCGCGTACTTTTCGCGTAACGGAGCTTTGCGTAGCGAAGCTGATTGGCTCTCCGGTGTCTGTCAACATTCTAAACAGTCCGGTGCGGCCGCCATCTTGTCTCTCGGTAGGATCGAGAGACAAGAGGAGGAGAAAAACGAAGGGGGAATTTAATGAAAGGGGGCAAGGTAGACCCCTCTTGACCCCCTAGGAATGATATTGGGGTTATTAAAGGGTCCATTGGGGCAAATAATAAAAATTTGATTTTTCGCGGTAGAAGCGCTTCTCGGTTCGCGAACCGGGTCGCAAACTGTTAGCGAAACGTGAATTCGCCATTTTGTGTTTCGATTTAATTAAATTACTAGGTATAAGGGGGTACGGGAGACGTATCCTAACCCCTTATGTTTTCTGAGGGAGGCTGAGGAGGCTCATATATGTTGATACATGTCTTCCAGCGGCTGTGCGTGAGCGTTTTTTTTTTTGCTGCGTGACGTCTGTTAACGTTCGATTCGATGGAAATCAGGAACTGTTGACCGCCATTTTGTCACTGCGAGTAAATATTTTGTTAAAAATAATTGTTATAAATGAATCCTTATTGATAAACATTCTCTGCGCCATCTTGCCTTTTTTGCAATGCCACACTTTTGTTGAGCACGGCAGCCATTTTAGATGCCTTGACCAGACCCACTCTCTGCACGCCGCTGATCCTCAGCATGGCTCCCCACCCTCGCAAGCATCTCCCCCACGCACTGGTCACCCCCGCTCTCTCTCTCATGCATGGGCCAGAAACCTCCTCCCATCTGCGCTGTTCTTCTCTGAGAATCACACCCTGTGCCCGCCCGACACCTCCCTTTCACCCTATTCACTACCGCACCCTCTGAGACTCCTCTTCCTCTGTGTCCGATTGTCCAGGCCGGTCCCCGGCTATCACCTAGCCCTGCAGATGTAGTTTATGGCCCCAGCTGTAGAGAATCACCCCTCTTCAAAGGAGTTACAGTAGATCAAGGCCCCCACCCGATGAGATCCGTCACACCACACGCGTTCCTACTATCTGATAACCATCCTGTATTGTGCTTGGGGAGGGGATTCTCACTGTGAGGGTGTGTGGGGCCGAGCCTGAAGCGGAAGATTCCAGGGATGCCTCTTTGTACATCAAAGTTTTTACAATTATGTGTCACATTATAAATATATAGCACTCCAACAAAGTAGTAGGATTATAACACTTTAATAACTTATAAATATATACAACGCAACAAAAACAGTAAATACATTTAAACATTTTTTTGAAAAAAGAAGCAACAATGGTCAGTAGCTGTGTTTTGTGCGAATAGTCCCAAGGCAGCACAACGTGCTGAGTTCTGGACGACACCCAGGTGATGTTACCTGGGTGCCGCACGGGTTTTTGGTATCCTACAATGCAGCTCCGAAAAACGGCGTGGGGCCTCCCGGAGGGTGCGGGGGGAGGCCTCGTCAGTAGCGGTCTGTTGTGCGAATAGTCCCAAGGCAGCAGAACGTGCTGAGATGTGGATGGCACCCAGGTGATGTCCAGTAAGTTGCCGCACTGGTTTTGGCATCCTACAATGCTGCTCCGAAAAACGGCGTGGTGCGCCCGGGGGGGGGGGCGGCGTGAACGGGCCTCCCCAGGTGGAGGCTCGTCTGCTGTACTGGGGCGCCTCTTTACCGTTTCAGTTGCCATTCCGCCCGCTTTTGCTACACTGTGCCTCATCCTCCATTCAGCTGTTTATCGCCCGCTCTTGCGGCTACAGCGTCTCGCTCACCATGTAGTTGAGTTGCGCCCACTCTTACGGTGCAGCGATAGGCGGCTGCCACAGGACTCTTAAAATGGCGGACGGCTCTTCGGATTTGGGCCTGGTCCACTAAAATGGCCCTGGGACACCTTGGAACTCGGACGTCCCCTGAGCCTTGAAGATTTTACAAAAGTCTTGGGGGCCCCCGACTCCTGCAGGCTTCCGGTGGGGAGCGGCTGCCATGATTGTTCGCGGAATGATCACGACGGAGCCACGAGATGGTGGTGCTCTCATGCTGACGCCAGCTTCAGTCTGAAACATCCAGAAAGAAGGTGGGGCTTTCATCGTTTGGGAAAAAAAAATGTTTTAATCCAATGAAAAGTGTTATTTTTAGGTCATATGATCAAGCCTTCTATCATTAGGAAACCAAAAGTAAAATGAACCAATGAAAAGTTTTATAAAGAAGTCACATGACCTGTTATGCTTACGTTACGCGCTGCTATAAAAAGCGTAGAAAATCCGTTGGCACGTGAGGTGGCGTCAGTAGCGGACCGATGTGCGAATAGGCCGAAGGCAGCACAACGCGCCAAGATCCGGATGGCACCGAGGTGGTGTCCAGCATGTTGCCGCACTGGTGTGGCCATCCTACAATGCTGCGCCGAAAGTCGGCGTGGGGCGCCCCGTTGGCCTGTGAGGTTGCGTCAGTCAGTGGGGGCTGTTTGAGGATCTGACTGCATTGGAAAGCAATGGGATGCTGTGCGTCGCCCCCAAGATGGAGGCTCCTCGGCTGCAGTGGGGCGCCCCTTGGTGTTTCACTCGCTATCCAGCTGAGTTGCGTCCGCACTTGCGGCTACAGTAGGCCGAAGGCAGCACAACGCGCCGAGATCTGGATGGCACCGAGGTGGTGTCTAGCAAGTTGCCGCACTGGTGTGGCCATCCTACAATGCTGCGACGAAAGTCAGTGTGGGGTGCCCCGTTGGCCTATGAGGTGGTGTCAGTAGCGGACCGATGTGTAAATAGGTCGGAACCAGCACAAGGCGCCAAGATCCGGATGGCACGGAGGTGGTGTCATAGTTGAGAGTTCTGAGCAGCGCTTGTAACACTGTCTGAAGCTTATTTGCACCTGCTGCAGCTTCACTATTGCCCTGGTGTTGCCAAAGATCGCCCATGACATAGGCGGCCGGCTCCCGAGGTCCGGCGGAACTTTTTTCCTTTTCCTTTCTGCATCTTGTCCCACAATCCGTTTGACCTGAAGACACGACCAGGTCCCTGAATGTGTGCAGGGGGACGCTATTGATTGAATCAAAATGGCGGCTTCACACAAAGCTGACTCAAGCGTTGCTGCTGATGCTATACAGACAAAAACTGGTTTTCAGTTTGTACATTCTTCAGGATTTTTCCATCCAAGGCTGGTTGAGAGTTTGTAGAACAATGGCTTTAGATCTTGCCCTCCCCTCTTTTGACTGTTGGTTCTTGTTGCCTATCTCTTCTGTTGTCATTTAACTGAACCTTTTTTGACTGCCGAAAGGGGTTCTGGTGCGACCGCTGGTTGGTGGAGACATTTTGACTATATCCTGGACCTGCCCGGCCTCGCCCAAAATGGCGCCGGTATAAATGGGACTCGTAACTCCTTGTTGTGTACTGGTTGCACAACCTTGATATCACGAGAGACGTATGCAGTTTTGAAGCACATGGCGGGCGGGGACGAGAATTGATTGAATATTTCGACATCCCTATTGATATTAAGTTCTGATGTGTTATTGATTACTGTACTATTGAAAGTTCGAATTAACGTCACCCATGGTACTTGCCCGCAAATGTAAATCTAGATAATTTTATTGTAAGTGGCCCTGTCGTATTTTAATTACAAAATGTACGTCCACCGATTCCGCAACTGTTAGACACCTTAGTTCTTGCAACCTAATGGCCCGCTCGTTACGTTCCTCTACAGTGTAAATGTCTCCTCATCATATACGATTCCAGTTTGCTCCGTGGCCGGCCCACGGGGTTATAGGCCCGTATTTGTATACTGACATTTTCACAATAAAGGTTTTTAAAACAAAACATGGTAGTAGTATTTACATTGGTAAAGTTTTTAATTTTAGTCACTGTTTTCGAATCAGTAAAAGGCAAGTGAAATAAAGCAGTCCAATTACATGACGGATAAAAGGTATAATACGTAGGAACGCAGTAAAGATAAATGGTCAAGGGCTGTTGTGTTTTCTACTCCTGCAACATAAAGTGATCGATAAGAATCTGATATTCAGGCGTATCGGCGACTAAGACAGCAGGCCGAGCATCTTTTGCTCAACGGCTCCGTCATGGAACGAAGAAACGCCCTTTTTCTAGAAAAAGGAATATATTTTACTTGCAGGACAGTTGTAAATTTTCCGGGAAAGTACATTAGCCTGGAACATTATAACATATATGTTTAAGAAAAAATAATGTTCGAAAGCAATAAAAAGCGTAATTTTTAGGTCATATGACCAAGCCTTTCATCATTAGAATAACAAAAGTAAAATGAACCAATGAAAAGTTTTATAAACAAGTCACATGACCTGTTATGCTTACGTTACGCGCTGCGCGCCGCGCCCCGGATCGCTTCCGGGAAGCTGTGCTTCGCGCACCGGAGCACTTCCGGGTGCGCTAACGCGGCGTGTCATATAACGCATTACGCGACAACGTAGGTCCAGAATATAGTCAAAATGTCTCCACCAACCAGCCTTCGGAACACAACCCCTTTCAGCAGTCTAAAAAGTTCTGTTAAATGACAACAGAAGGGACAGGCAACAAGAACCATCAGTCAAAGAGGGGAGGGCAAGTTCTTCCCTACCGGGTCACGTTGGGGCGCTACCGGAACTGATCGAATTGGTAGTCTACAGTGTTTCTGGATGTTTCAGACTGAAGCTGGCGTCAGCATGAGAGCACCACCATCTCGTAGCTCAGTCGTGGCCATTCCACGAGCAATCATGGCAGCCGCTCCCCACCAGAAGCCTGCGGGAGTCGGGGGCCCCCAAGACTTTTGTAGAATCTTCAAGGCTCAGTGGACGCTTTCGAGAATGGGGCCCAAGCCCTAGCAGACAAGCGTCCGAGTTCCAAGGTGTCCCAGGGCCATTTTAGTGGACCACGCCCAAATCTGAAGAGCCGGCCGCCATTTTGAGAGTCCTGTGGCAGCCGCCTATCGCTGCATCGCAAGAGCGGGAGCAACTCAACTACATGGTGAGCGAGACGCTGTAGTCGCAAGAGCGGGCGGTAAACAGCTGAATGGCGGAAGAGGCACAGTGTAGCAAAAGCGGGCGGAATGGCAACTGAAACGGTAAAGGGGCGCCCCACTACAGCGTGTCTTCAGGTCAAACGGATTGTGGGACAAGGTCCAGAATGGAAGAGTCATCAAAAGGCAAAAAGTTCCGCCGGACCCCGGGAGCCGGCCGCCTATGTCGGGGGCGATCTTAGGCCACACCAGGGCAACACGACTTGGGGAGGGGGCAGGAGCCAAGCGCCCCCTCCCAGTCCGCGCCACCACACTGTATGTTGAAAATCTGAAGCCATCGTTCTACAAACTCTCAACCAGCCTTCGATGGAAAAATCTTGAAGAATGTACAAACTGAAAACCAGTTTTTGTCTGCATAACATCAGCAGCAACACTTGCTATCAGAGTGCATGAGTTTCATGCTCGATCGATTGAGCTAGCCGGATCAGGCAACAAAAAGTATAAAATAGTTATGTAAATAGTTATTTAATAAAATGTTTTACCCTGTTACTTTGCTGGTGTGTTGCATATATTTATAATATTTGCATAGAGTTTATCGTTATGTTATGTTATGTTATGTTAAAATGGGACTTTTATAGCGCAACGGCTACTCCAAGGGAGTGTCCCGGCGCTTTGAGCTCCAAAAAAACCAAAGAGGAGAGCATGAAACATAACAGTAACAGAAAGGGGCACAGATAGGGAGAGATTATCCAGCAAACAACCAAGTCTTCAGGTCTTTCCTGAAAACAAGAAGATTTGAGGTGTTTCGCAGGTACAATGGAAGTGAATTCCATAGCTGAGGAGCGAGGAAGCTAAAGGACCGGCCGCCAAGCCGCGCCTTTTTAATACGTGGTACCCGCGCCAAAGCCAAGGCTTCTGACCTGAGGGATCGTGCAGGTCGATAGAAATCCAGCCTCCTCTGAAGATACTTGGCGCCATTGCCATGCAAGGCCTTGTGGGCCAGAGTCATGGCCTTGAACAGTATTCTCTTCCGTACCGGAAGCCAATGGAGGGATGCAAGAAGGTTAGTGGCGCTAGTGCGACGATGAAGGCCAAAGATGGCCCGAGCAGCAGCGTTCTGGGTAATCTGCAGGCGCTGGAGGAGATATTCAGGCAGGCCAAGATATAAGACATTGGCGTAGTCCAATCTGGACCCTATAAGGGCCTGAACAGTAATCCTCCGATGTTGCTCCGATAGAAGGGGAAAGAACTTGCGCAGCATTCTAAGAATCCCAAAACATGTTCCCGAAAGAGTGGAAACCTGGGATTTGAGCGAGAGCTCGTTGTCGATTTTAATTCCCAGGTTTTTAGCCCACTTAGAGGACTGTGTGGGAGGGAACATGTCAGCAGGCCACCATCCTCGCCAATCTGGTTCTGATCTGATTATTGATTATTATCTGATCTGATCTGGTTATTTTGGGCGGGGTGGGTGGCGGAGCCGAGCTGTCTTGCAGCCATCATGGTGTGGAGCTCAGTTCATCTCACTATTTTCGTATTTCTCATGAAGTGTTGTTCCTAATGTTTCTATTTTAGCGAGGTCAAAAAGAGATCCCATTAGTGGCCTACTGATTTTGCTCGATTACTTTTGTTTTTTTACACGATTTTTCACTATCTGCAAAGACTAAACAGAGTATTGCGACTTTGTGCTTGTTTGTAAATAGAGAATGAACCAAAGAGAATCAATTCTAAAACAGTAAATGCTTGGATAACAATCAATCAAATGGAGAGACAAGCAGGCACGACGGATTACAACGGGGGCAAAGGCCTGCGTTAACTACCCTTCACTATCTGCAAAGAGAGAGTACTACTAAGAGAAAAGAGGGGGGGGGCAGCGTTCAAAGCACATCAGCATGCATAAACAGGAAAAAGTTTTTACCTATCACGTACTTGACATTTGACAGCTTTTGATATTTGCTATTAAAAAACCATTGAAATTCACTGAAAAAACCATAGGTTTTAGCCCATATATAGTTAGGGATTAGCATTTACAAAACCTTAATTTACTCTCACAAAACCATAGAAATTCGCATATATAGTTAGATGCAATAACTATAAATCGCGCACCCGCAACCCACTGCTGATGATGTCACATATTACATCATTCATGACATGGTCAGTGACATCACTGATGACATCACTGATGACATCTCAAATGACATCATTCATGACATGGTCAGTGACATCACTGATGACATCCCTGATGACATCTCAAATGACATCACTGATAAAATCACTGATAACATCTCATTTGTCATTACTGATCACATCACTGATGATATCATTTATGTGATAATACGATCAACCTCTTCAGACTCTAATATACCCTTAGATACAATCAGTGTAAACAGACTCTCACAGACTGTCACTCATCCATGGAGTTACTTACACACCTAGACAGTCATGCAAAGAATCAATCACACCTCCATTTCCTCAACTATACAGTTATACACACCTTACTTAATCAAACATATACTAACACATATTTACTCTCTTATACAATCCCTGATACAAGTTCACAATGATCCATACAGCCACTCACACATTCACTGGCTCTTATGCACAGTTATTTATATATGTCAACTCTTACATGTACTGTGTTTTACATATGTACTTACTTTGACATGTAGCACTGAGAAATCCAATTACTCACCAATGCACTCATGCTGATAGTCAACCGCCCATACAGCTGTTTTCACATGCACTTTTGAACCCATACATCTACTGAATCAACTGCTCACACATCTATGCACAGAGTCACACACCTCCCAGCCACCCCCACACACACACTCAGTCTCCCATACAAATATTTGGGCAACCAATCAATAACCCATATAGTTACTCATATAGCTACTGATCAACACATGCAGCAGTTTACAGAACTACAGTAATAATGATGCACAAATTAAGACAGTTTAGTCACTAACCCATGCACTCAGTGAGACACTTTTAATCATTCTCTCATACAGTCAGTCATGCACCTACTAAATCCTTCATCCAAACACTTATACATCCACTCACTCTTCAATATGTAAGACATATTTTAACTTTACAGAAACATACAGTCACTGAATGTTGTCATCAGTGATATCATTTGAGATGTCATTTGAGATGTCATCAGTGATGTCATCAGTGATGTCACTGACCATGTCATGAATGATGTAATATGTGACATCATCAGCAGTGGGTTGCGGGTGCGCGATATATAGTTATTGCATCTAACTATATATGCAAATTTCTATGGTTTTGTGCGAGTAAATTAAGGTTTTGTAAATGCTAATCCCTAACTATATATGGGCTAAAACCTATGGTTTTTTCAGTGAATATATATATATATATAACCTACTGGCGGTCGCCAGTAGGTTTATATAGTTAGGACCTAGTTACCATAGGAAATCCCCAACATTCTATTGGGAATAACTTTGGCGCCGATTGAGAAATCTGCGTGTAATTTTCCTTAAAATTGCTTCGCTCCGCTCCGCTCCTTCCCTGAAAGTTTCGGGGGGGGTTCGTCAAGCGGAGGCCGAGAAAAAAGGGGGGTCCCAAAACGTATTTTCCCCATGTTAATTTCCATAGGGACCTTTAGACACGGCTACAGCCCGAACGGCTGAATGGAATTACACCAAACTTGGCAAAATGGTAGGGCATGGTATGCAGATGTGAAATTGCTACGTTTGGTGAAAATCCCTTCAGTAGTTCATGAGAAAATTGAATTTGAATTTTTTCAAATGGCATTTTCTATGGGACCTTTAGACACGGCTACAGCCGGAACGGCTGAACGGAATTACACCAAACTTGGCAAAATGGTAGGGACATGTATGCAGTAGTGCCTTTTCTATATTTGGTGAAAATCCCTACAGTAGTTGTTGAGAAAATTGAATTTGAGCAAATTATATATCAATATGCGCTCACCGTACGCACACCGTATGCGTACGGTACGCGTACTGAACGCGTACGTGCGCGCGCGAGTTTCTGATTGGCTGGCAGTCGACTGTCAACATTCCAAACTGTCCAAACCAGGAAGTGTTGGCCACCATCTTGTTTTTCAGGAGAACTGAGTCACAAGAGAGCCCAAAACAAGAGTGGAAAACACGAAAAGGGGGCAGGGTAGAGACCCCCCAACCCTCTAGCCATTCTCAGGGGGTCCCAAAAGGACCCCCAAGGGCAAAAAAAAAAAAAAAAGCACGAAACGCGTTGGGTCTGGAGTTTGTACCTTGTGGGCATGGTTGCATTCACGCTGCTGCTTCCTACAATAAAACTGATTTGGCGAATATCTACCCGTGGTGAGGCGTCTTCCGCAACAAGGAACTTTTTGGGCTGGATCTGTAGCAGCTATCCTGAGTCACCGAGGACGCTCCGATGCTGTTTACAGCATTTCTGCAAACTCGTCAACCGGCGGGTTTGCGTAAGACACTGGTGCCGTTTTTGAGGAATATAAGCGGGAGCCATGAACTGTGACTAGACACCACGATCCACTGAGATGACAATTAAGTTTAATTTGGGTCAGTAAGAAGCAGGCAGCTCACTTGAGAATATTGGTGACACTACAAATACCAGCAGGCCTGAGTCCAGGCCATGCCTATCTAGGAGGGGTGTTTGTGAACATTTAATGATGACGCCCAAATTGCCTTGCTGTTACTGCCTTCTCCTAAGCCCCTGATGAAGTAACCACGAAACGCATTGGGTCTGGAGTTTGTACCTTGAGGGCATGGTTGCATTCACGCTGCTGCTTCCTACAATAAAACTGATTTGGCGAATATCTACCCGTGGTGAGGCGTCTTCCACAACAAGGAACCTTTTGGGCTGGATCTGTAGCGGCTATCCTGAGTCGCGGAGGCCGCTCCGATGCTGTTTACAGCATTTCTGCAAACTCCTCAACCGGCGGGTTTGCGTAAGACACTGGTGCCGTTTTTGAGGAATATAAGCGGGAGCCATGAACTGTGACCAGACACCACGATCCACTGAGATGACAATTAAGTTTAATTTGGGTCAGTAAGAAGCAGGCAGCTCACTTGAGAATATTGGTGACACTACAAACACCAGCAGGCCTGAGTCCAGCCCACGCCTATCTAGGGGGGGTGTTTGTGAACATTTAATGATGCCGCCCGAATTGCCTTGCTGTTACTGCCTTCTCCTAAGCCCCTGATGAAGTAACCACGAAACGCGTTGGGTCTGGAGTTTGTACCTTGTGGGTATGGTTGCATTCACGCTGCTGCTCCCTACAATAAAACTGATTTGGCGAATATCTACCCGTGGTGAGGCGTCTTCCACAACAAGGAACCTTTTGGGCTGGATCTGTAGCGGCTATCCTGAGTCGCGGAGGCCGCTCCGATGCTGTTTACAGCATTTCTGCAAACTCCTCAACCGACGGGTTTGCGTAAGACACTGGTGCCGTTTTTTGAGGAATATAAGCGGGAGCCATGAACTGTGACCAGACACCACGATCCACTGAGATGACAATTAAGTTTAATTTGGGTCAGTAAGAAGCAGGCAGCTCACTTGAGAATATTGGTGACACTACAAATACCAGAAGGCCTGAGTCCAGGCCACGCCTATCTAGGCGGGGTGTTTGTGAGCATTTAATGATGCTGCCCTAATTGCCTTGCTGTTACTGCCTTCTCCTAAGCCCCTGATGAAGTAACCATGAAACGTGTTGTGTCTGGAGTTTGTACCTTGTGGGCATGGTTGCATTCACGCTGCTGCTTCCTACAATAAAACTGATTTGGCGAATATCTACCCGTGGTGAGGCGTCTTCCACAACAAGGAACTTTTTGGGCTGGATATATATATATATATATATATATATATATATATACATATATAGCAGAAGAACTTCTTTAAACAGGTAGCAAAACACAAGGTGAATCCAGGAACTGGTGCGTTTTAAATTTATTCAATGCCCAACACCAGAACCGCCATAACGCGTTTCAGCCTAAGGAGACCTTGATCACATGACTATATATGAAGCACAGGTGTGTTTTTGCTCGTTTTGTATTCCGTGGCTGCCCCTGGCCACGCAGCAGAGCACCATCCCTGGCTCAAACGAATGGTGAATCAGCACAGGGAGGCCTGAGCGTGGCACGCAGCTACGCAATGCAAGGTATAGCGCTCCGCATTTCATCACTTGTCCTGAAGTCTCTACATTCTCCCCCTACTCAAGGGATTAACGGACACTTTTAAAACTCATTGAAACCAGGAATACCCGTCTGAAGGGTTGTTTGACATTTGTGCCTGGACTACAACAACCAGCTACCCTGGCTGCAAAAGATCATGTAGCCACGCCCATTAAGGGCGTCAGTTTTCAAACTTAATAAAGTTGAAATCCTTGAAGGTGCAAACACAGCCTGCTTTCATTGTCAGCCCCAGGAAGAAGAGGCGTGGGCCTCGAAACGCGTAGGGTGCATGATGGAGTGATTATTAAAAGGAGAAGCTGAGACTCGAGGACACGAGGCAATTTAAAGCTGGAAGGCTCGGCGTGCTATGTGTGCCTGCTGAAGCACAGGTGTGTTTTTGCTCGTTTTGTATTCCGTGGCTGCCCCTGGCCACGCAGCAGAGCACCATCCCTGGCTCAAACGAATGGTGAATCAGCACAGGGAGGCCTGAGCGTGGCACGCAGCTACGCAATGCAAGGTATAGCGCTCCGCATTTCATCACTTGTCCTGAAGTCTCTACATTCTCCCCCTACTCAAGGGATTAACGGACACTTTTAAAACTCATTGAAACCAGGAATACCCGTCTGAAGGGTTGTTTGACATTTGTGCCTGGACTACAACAACCAGCTACCCTGGCTGCAAAAGATCATGTAGCCACGCCCATTAAGGGCGTCAGTTTTCAAACTTAATAAAGTTGAAATCCTTGAAGGTGCAAACACAGCCTGCTTTCATTGTCAGCCCCAGGAAGAAGAGGCGTGGGCCTCGAAATGCGTAGGGTGCATGATGGAGTGATTATTAAAAGGAGAAGCTGAGACTCGAGGACACGAGGCAATTTAAAGCTGGAAGGCTCGGCGTGCTATGTGTGCCTGCTGAAGCACAGGTGTGTTTTTGCTCGTTTTGTATTCCGTGGCTGCCCCTGGCCACGCAGCAGAGCACCATCCCTGGCTCAAACGAATGGTGAATCAGCACAGGGAGGCCTGAGCGTGGCACGCAGCTACGCAATGCAAGGTATAGCGCTCCGCATTTCATCACTTGTCCTGAAGTCTCTACATTCTCCCCCTACTCAAGGGATTAACGGACACTTTTAAAACTCATTGAAACCAGGAATACCCGTCTGAAGGGTTGTTTGACATTTGTGCCTGGACTACAACAACCAGCTACCCTGGCTGCAAAAGATCATGTAGCCACGCCCATTAAGGGCGTCAGTTTTCAAACTTAATAAAGTTGAAATCCTTGAAGGTGCAAACACAGCCTGCTTTCATTGTCAGCCCCAGGAAGAAGAGGCGTGGGCCTCGAAACGCGTAGGGTGCATGATGGAGTGATTATTAAAAGGAGAAGCTGAGACTCGAGGACACGAGGCAATTTAAAGCTGGAAGGCTCGGCGTGCTATGTGTGCCTGCTGAAGCACAGGTGTGTTTTTGCTCGTTTTGTATTCCGTGGCTGCCCCTGGCCACGCAGCAGAGCACCATCCCTGGCTCAAACGAATGGTGAATCAGCACAGGGAGGCCTGAGCGTGGCACGCAGCTACGCAATGCAAGGTATAGCGCTCCGCATTTCATCACTTGTCCTGAAGTCTCTACATTCTCCCCCTACTCAAGGGATTAACGGACACTTTTAAAACTCATTGAAACCAGGAATACCCGTCTGAAGGGTTGTTTGACATTTGTGCCTGGACTACAACAACCAGCTACCCTGGCTGCAAAAGATCATGTAGCCACGCCCATTAAGGGCGTCAGTTTTCAAACTTAATAAAGTTGAAATCCTTGAAGGTGCAAACACAGCCTGCTTTCATTGTCAGCCCCAGGAAGAAGAGGCGTGGGCCTCGAAACGCGTAGGGTGCATGATGGAGTGATTATTAAAAGGAGAAGCTGAGACTCGAGGACACGAGGCAATTTAAAGCTGGAAGGCTCGGCGTGCTATGTGTGCCTGCTGAAGCACAGGTGTGTTTTTGCTCGTTTTGTATTCCGTGGCTGCCCCTGGCCACGCAGCAGAGCACCATCCCTGGCTCAAACGAATGGTGAATCAGCACAGGGAGGCCTGAGCATGGCACGCAGCTACGCAATGCAAGGTATAGCGCTCCGCATTTCATCACTTGTCCTGAAGTCTCTACATTCTCCCCCTACTCAAGGGATTAACGGACACTTTTAAAACTCATTGAAACCAGGAATACCCGTCTGAAGGGTTGTTTGACATTTGTGCCTGGACTACAACAACCAGCTACCCTGGCTGCAAAAGATCATGTAGCCACGCCCATTAAGGGCGTCAGTTTTCAAACTTAATAAAGTTGAAATCCTTGAAGGTGCAAACACAGCCTGCTTTCATTGTCAGCCCCAGGAAGAAGAGGCGTGGGCCTCGAAACGCGTAGGGTGCATGATGGAGTGATTATTAAAAGGAGAAGCTGAGACTCGAGGACACAAGGCAATTTAAAGCTGGAAGGCTCGGCGTGCTATGTGTGCCTGCTGAAGCACAGGTGTGTTTTTGCTCGTTTTATATATATATATATATATATAAATATATATATATATATCTTAGCGCAGAGGTCCACCATTAACAGGTTTCTTTGAACTCTAAAGACGGGTGCTATTATGCTTGTGGGTGAGACTCACTTTTAGATATCAACTCCAACGCTTGCACACATAAAGCAGGCATAGGCACTCCGAGGGTGAGATGAAAATACCTTTATTAAAATAGCAGACACGTTTCAGCCGTACCTTTCATCGGTGCTGAAAGGTGTAAAAAGTTTACATAAGCGCGGCGTGTCTTTTAAAGGGAATAGTCTCTCCTGATTGGTAATTTAAATGAGAGTGGATGAAGAAGGTGTAGCTTTACTTTCTTTTAATCAATCACAAAGGACGGCACGCGTTTCAGCTGACGCCTTCCTCGGCCATTAATTGTATACCAGCGTTACACGCCATTTTAACTTGTTCTCGCACATGCGCAAATACATTTAACATAGAAATGAAAAGTGGCTTGCGAAAGTCAATCTTTACGACTGGCAACAGACGCCATTATTAAGTGAGTTGGCTTCACTACAATAATCAAAAGCAAGATGTGATAATTTCATCATTCAATTTGATTTTCAGCGATTACGGAAATTAATTTACTTTCCAGTCATCCTGTTTTAAATAAACAAGTGCGCAAGGCCAGTCTTTTCAATTGATACCGATCACCAAATTAAACACAAATGATCAGGGCGTATCTCATGAAAAAAATTATTGGTATGTATATATATATATATATTACCTACTGGCGGTCGCCAGTAGGTAGTTATAGTTAGGATTTTTTTCAATGTTAAATCTTAAAATTCTATTTGAAATAACTTTAACGCCGGTTGACGAATCTGCCTGAAAATTTCCTCAAAATGGCCTCGCGGCGCCCTGGTCCTTCCCTGAAAGTTTGGGGGGGATTTGTCTAGCGGGCGCTGAGATAAAAGGGGAGTCCCAAAACGTGTTTCCGCATGTGAATTTCCATAGGGCGGTCGACCTCACTTTTAGCCCGAACTGCTGAATGGATTTCCACCAAACTTGGCAAAATTGTAGGGACTGGTAGCCCGATGTGCCTTTGCTATGTCTCAAGATATGTGCTTCAGTGAATTTTGAGTAATTTAGGTTCGAAAAAATATATATATCTATGGCAGCGCTCCGGTACGCGCACCGGGGAGCGCTCCGGGCGCGCTACGCGACTTGCGCGCGGAAAGCTGATTGGTTCTCGGGTGTCTGTAAACATTCGAAACAGTCCGGGGCGGCCGCCATCTTGTGTCTCGGTAGGATCAAGACACAAGAGGTGGCCAAAACAAAGGGGGAACGCACCAGGGAGGGTACCATGAGGAAAAAAGAATGACAGACTTTTCAAAAAATGTAGCCTTTTTTTATAAATTGGATGTAGTAGGAAGTAGAAATATAAAAAAGTGTATGTGAAGTAGCCTAATATAATTATAATATAACAGAGAAGCCTAATTTAATCTATAACTATAACAGAGAAGCCTATCTGAATCTGTAATTATAACAGAGGGACATTAAATACCTGTCAGAAAACGTTTTTACAAATGAACTTAAAGTGCCCCTTCACAAATTTATAACTTACCTTCTAGAAAGGTGATGAAGATAAATGAGGAAATGTTTTAAAAGATGTATCTCAGGTAGTTGTAGTCAAAATGGCCGTGTTTTCCCTCTCATTTTTAATTTATATTCATGTGCACAACAAATCAAATGTCATGAAAAAAAAGTAGGATATGAAAGTAACATTTTAATTGGTTGAAAATTCTAACACTTCTAACACTTTCATCATTTTATGTCATGTAATTTACCTCAGAATATTTAGACAGGGCTACAGCCCAAATGGCTCAATGGAATACCATCAAATGTGGGATAATGGTAGGGACTGGTATGTAGTAGGGTCTATTCTATATTTGGTGAAAGTCTGTCCAGTGGTGAAAAAAAAAAACACGAAAAAATAACCGGGTGCGCGCACGGTATGCGTACAGGTCCGCGTACGTACCGTACATGCACCCAGCAATTTCATTAAAAAATTAAAAAAAATCTTTTTTTTTTGGCCTTGGGAGTCCTTCTGGGACAACCTGAGAAGGGCTAGGGGTAAGGGGGTCTCTACCCTGCCCCCTTTTTGCGTTTTCCACTCTTGTTTTGTGCTCTCTTGTGCCTCAGTTCTACTGAGAAATGAGATGGCTGCTCAGGTGGTACCAGAAGGATATTAACATATAAAAACGTTATTCGCTAATAGAATTTGCATTTACAAAACCTAGATAGAGACTTGTATAGAACATCCCTCTAGCTGTATTTCTTTTATCATTACTCTCTCTGTGTCCTTCCCTAATGCTCACTCCTTTTTTTTTTGGTTGCGCTCTCGGTGCGCGCCCCGGTACGCGTACCGGGGAGCGCACCGAAGAGAAAAGAGAATGGCAGAGTTTAAAAATTTAAGTCATTTTATATTAATGGGAGGTGGTTCTGAAAAGAACTTTTTTTTATTGTTTTTGTTGTTTTATATATTTTTTTTTGTGAACAGTTTATTACTTTTTTTGGTTTTTCAAAACAATTTTCTATTTTTTTTTGTTTTTTTAGTACTTCGTAAAAAACAGAAGGATTTGAAAATGGCTCAACAGTAGCAAAAAAAAACCAATAAAGAATCATTGCTTTCGTTTGTGAGAGCACTTGTGGTTTTCTTCTGCTCTGTTACTTAAGGTGATACTTTTTTCACCATAAGCAATAGTAGCCCCACAATAAATACAAACTATTTTGAAGTGTGAGAATTTGCTTTGGATGTTGGGCACCATTTGACGCCCATCAGGTGCTGCAAAAGATGATTCCGCACTTGAGGTGCTAGGCTGAGGTGTCTATGGGTTTTCAGCCATAGCTCTCACCTGTGCTTGGGCCAAATTATTTGGGTGCCACCTCTCCATGTGGCGAATCATGGTGTGGTTGCCAAAACTATATTTTTTAGCAGGATTGCCACGTGAAAAGATGTTCCTGCAAATTAGACATGTTACTTTAGGGACATTAACTTTCTTCAGTCCTGCAGGAAACTTAAAGAATGGCCAAATGTAGTGCTTCTTTACACAAGATGGGTGGGGTTCCTCTGGTAGGAACTGTCTCCCCTGCTCCTTCTGCTCCTCTTCCTCCTCTTCGTCCTGCTCACCACCAAAAAGCAGAGGTGGTGGTGGTCCTTTTGGTGGTGGTGGTGGTGGCGGTGTTGGAGCACCAGCAGCAGCAAGTAGAGTAGCCATTATTGGTTTCTCACAAAGAAATAGCTCTTGCTCTCTCAAGGAAGAAAGTAAGAATGAGGAAAAAAGGTGGGGGCTTTCCTCATTTGGAAAAAAAAATATTAGGAACCAATGAAAAGTGTTACTTTCAGGTCACATGATCCGACGCGCTTACGCTACGCGCTCCGGAGCGCGCTTCGGGTCTCGCTCCGGGGCGCTTACGTGTGTCACGCGGCTACGCGATTCGTCGCGCTTACGCGTAGCCGTCACGATGTTGTTTTCGATCGCGACATTGGCGCTAACGGGATGCTTCCCGGTTTGCGCACCGGGGCGCTTCAAAATACTACGCTTTCCGGGGCGCTCACCGGGGCGCGCCCCGGGAGCGCTCCAGGGCAAAAAAAAAGAAATTAAAAAAAAAATACAAAAAAAAAATGTAAAAATTGTAAGGACTGGTAGCCCGATGTGCGTTTGGTATCTCTCAAGATATATCCTCCAGTTGTTTTTAAGAAAATTAACTTTTAAAAAATATATATTGAGCTACATTGGGCTATGTATATGTTAGAGCCCAAATGTAGCCCAATGTAGCCCAAAGATGGCCACCAGACACAAAAAATACAAATGTAGCCCAAATATCAGCCAGATGTAGCGCAACTATAGCCCAATGATAGTATGTACCAGAGTGTTCTAAAGAACAACTAGAGCGCTAACAGTCTTACTTATAAAGTGAGACTTTTAGTCAGGAATTAGCATTAAAAAAACCTTTGAAGGGGGAGGAGCCAAGCTCGACAACGAGATGACCGCACGTTAGCTCGGCTCCGCCGCCCTACCTGCCTACATTCTAATATCCTGTCGCTCATCCTGCCCAAAACGGACAACAACTTATATGCAGAGCTTTGCAGTCACTTACCATCCATCCCGGTGGTTCCGGTGCTCGGTGGATCCACAGCGGCGTCTTCCCGGAAAGTGCGGCCTCCCCGGGGTTGAGACCGGGGCCTCGCCCTTAGCGAGTTGCCGGTGAGACGGTGTCGGCGGCGGCCTCGGGTGGAGGTCTGGGGCCGGCCGGAAGATGCCGATGTGCGATGAGCCCGGAGGCAAATGAACGTGCCTGGGACACTCGTCCGGTGCTCCAGAGGTGGTGTGCGGCAAGCTGTGGGTTGGGGATGCCGTGTCTGGTGGCTCCCCCCTTTGTTGCCGTCCGGCCGTACCGGGCTCCTTCGCTTGGTGGCGAAGAGGGATTTTGGCGGAGCGGTGTCACCGGCGGGTCCCCCTCCCTTGTGCTCACTATTTCAGCACTGTGGGTGCTGCTCGTGCGCCTGAGGGGGGTTCCGCCGGGGTTCTGCTGTTGAGCTCACCCCTGGAGATGATTCCGGAGAGACGGCGTAATTGTCGCAAAATGGCGGCTGCTGCCATGTCCTGTGCAGGGTCCCGGGATGCCGATTTCTTGCCCTTGCACTCCGCTTGGGCCTGTACTGGTGAGCTCGAACCCACGATTAGCGACGTCCTGCAAGCGTTGAAGACCTGGAGGTCGACCTTGGTCCGGGATTCCTATGTGCAGGGGGATGTAATGGCCGCCGTTCCTCCCGGGTCGGCTTTTGAGGACGCGGATGGGCCCGGTGAGGTCGTTGATTGTTCCCCGCTTTCTGGTTGGGGTAGCGATGATCCGATTCAGGAACGGGTGGAACCGCTGGTGTTCATTGACACTCTTATATACGGCTGCTGTGAACAGTTTCTGCATTGCCCTCGGGAGAGGGGGTTCTTTTGGCTGCTTCCATTGATAATCCAGCAACTTTTCCACGGCCTTTTCTCATCGCCATGTCCTATGCCCACTGGATCTACGCACATTGCTACGTTGGCTAAGAAAGGACTAGGATGAACCAGGTTCTTTTCGGAGGACTACTGATCGGTGACTGGAGTTATGGACTGCCCTACATTGTGATACTTTGTTGATTCCTTCGTATTTACGTGTTACTGAACACTTGCCAGTTTCGTTTTGGGCCACACTCATGGCGTATGTGGGCGGGGGGTGGGGGCCGTACCATTTGCTCAATGGTTCCTCTCCCCAGGCTTTTCTTTTTTCTCTCTTTCTTTTTCCGTTTCTCTATATTCTCTTTTTCTATATTTCGGGTTCATAATTAGGGCGACAGGCACGCTGCTGGGTGGGGTAGGCCGTAGCCTTCTGCAGGGTCTATTAGGTTGTTCTTTGTTTCTATGGCTCTTTTGTATCCTTTTCTTGGGTCTCCACGACTGTGCGTAACCCCGCGGGGTGAGTTACTGTGAGGGGAGGAATAGGTATTTTATGTAATATGGTACTCATGGCAAAGTTTCTCCTGAATTTATCGATCCGCCCCCAAGCACGTTCGCTATTTATATTATTGCTCGCCATTACCACTGAGGGGCGGGTACAATAACGTGGAGTCCCCCTACTTCTTTTCCTCTTTAGTATTCTTGTTTTCTTACTTCTTGGGTTGGGATGTATAGTGATTGCAACTTATCTGTTTCCCTGATGGTTTTTATTACTGCGGAATTGCTGTTCAGTTAGTCTCTGGGTACATGTGGTCGGGCGTGGATACTACCATTGAGGAATTATAAGCGAACCTATGTTTTGCATGCTATGGACCTTTCTGATTATTGATTTTTTGCTGTACTGCAATGAAACAGTTGGATTATTCCCCGCCACGTACACCAGGTTGCTACTTATACGACCGATCCTTTATTCTTTAACATATAAAATTAACCTCCTTTAATCCTATGTTGAGTGGTTCTAGTTAGTTAATAACATTGACTTACAGCGTTAGGTAATATCATCTAACCACTCCGTGCCTTTAATTGATGATGGTGCTTTCCAGTTTTGTTCCATGGCCGGCCCCCGGGTTGTAGGCCCGTATTTGTACGCATCCATTTCCTCAAATAAAGGTTTTAAAAAAATAAAAATAAAAACCTTTGAAATTCACTGAAAAAACCATAGGTTTCACACCAGTTTTAGTTAGCAGGAAATTTTACTGACATAAAACCAATGAAATTCCATGTTATAGTTAGTTGGACTCACTATAACTTGCGCGCCAGCAATGCACTGCTGATGACGTCGCATATTACATCACTCATGACATGGTCAGTGACATCACTCATGACATCACTGATGACACCATCCTTGTGACAAAGTGGCAGACCTCCTATCATCATAAAATAACCTTTGACACACACATTCAAAAATAGAAACTAACATTTTATTAAAAAAGGAGAAACCAACACCAATTACAACAACTTATTAGGTAATTCCAACATCTACATACACATCCACTCATTCACCAACAGTTCTATATAGTCATTCATATATATATTCACTCATCATATGTAGTGATAGACCTATACATCCTGTTACACACCGACAGTCATCCAAAAGTTACTCACACACATATTCATACATGCAAAAAACGATTGAACATCCATTTATTTGCATATACAGCTATACACACACTACCACTTTACTTCTAAGGAAACTTACACATACTTACTCTCTTAAACAATCACTTATAGAAACACATACTTATTTAAACAGGAACTCTTACAATCTCTCACTCTCACATATACTCACTTATATATATCAATACTCACATATACTAGATTAAAACATATGTCGTTACTGAAAAAGACAATAGTGAGACAGTCGTTTACTCACTAACACACACATATACAGACTCATCCATCCATACAGTCCTGTACATATGCTGTCTTCAAAACACATACACCGGGAGCGCTCCAAAGTGAAATATAAAAAAAAAAGAATATACTTTAAAAAATATATATATTATATTAATATACAATATAGGATTCATTTTTAGAAAAACATACCTTTCTAAGCTATAGATATTTGCAAAAAAATAACCTTAGAAATTCACTAAAAAACACATAGGTATGAGGCCCTATAAAAAGTTAGGAATTAGCAGTTAAAAAACCTATGAAATTCACAGAAAAAACCATAGGTTTCACACCAGTTATAGTTAGGAATTAGCATTTAAAAAACCTATGAAATTCACTGAAAAAACCATAGGTTTCAGACCAGTTATAGTTACCTGGAATTTTTACTGACATAAAACCATTGAAATTCCCACGTTATAGTTAGTTGGACTCACTATAACTTGTGCGTGTAATGCACTGCTGATGACATCACATATTACATCACTCATGACATGGTCAGTGACATCACTCATGACATCACTGATGACAACATCCTTGTGACAGAGTGACTGACCTCCTTTCACTGTAAAGTAACCCTTGAAACACATATTCAAAAATAGAAACTAACATTTACAAAAAAGTGGAGATACCTATACCAGTTACAACAACCAATTCAGTAATTCCACCATTTATATACACATCCACTCATTCACCAACAGTTCTATATAGTCATTCATACATATACTCACTTATCATATGTAGTGAGACACCTTTACATCCGTTAACACACCAACAGTCTTCCAAAAGTTGCTCACACACATACTCACACATGCAAATAAACTATTGAACATCCATTTTTTTGCATATACAGCTATATACACACTACCAGCTTACTTCTAAGGAAACTTACACATACTTACTCTCTTAAACAATCACTTATAGAAACACATACTTATTAAAACAAGAACTCTTTCAATCTCTCACTCTCACATATACTCACTTATATACATCAATACTCACATATACTAGATTAAAACATATGTAGTTACTGATAAAGACACTAGTGAGACAGTCATTCACTTACTAACACATACATAAACACACTCATTCACCCATACAGTCCGGCACATATGCTGTCTTCAAAACACATACAAACAGTGAGTCAGTCATTGATGCATCTATGTGCTAAGTAACACCCCCACCAAATCAAACAGACAATTATAAAGATACTAAAAAAAATCTAATAACCCATATACACTCACATGTAGCTACTCACCAACCCATGCAGCCACTTATACACAAAGTGAAACACTGATACATATATTTAAATATTTAAACATTACTCGCTAATATATGTATTCACTAAGATACACTTAATAAGATAGTAAACCAATCATTTTTTTAAAAAAAAACATCCATTTAGACACTTATTTAAACATTTATTCTTCCATTGACCTTTACATATACATATATAAAACATATTTATTTTTCAGACAGGCACACATTCACTGGATGGTGTCATCAGTGATGTCATGAGTGATGTCACTGACCATGTCATGAGTGATGTAATATGTGATGTCATCAGCAGTGCATTACATGCGCAAGTTATAGTGAGTCCAACTAACTATAACGTGGGAATTTCAATGGTTTTATGTCAGTAAAATTTCCAGGTAACTATAACTGGTGTGAAACCTATGGTTTTTTCAGTGAATATATATATATATATATATTTATGTATATATATATATATATATATATATATATATATATATATATATATATATATATATATATATATATATATATATATATACACATATATATATATATATATATATATATATATATATATATATATATATATATATATATATATATATAATATTAATAAGTAAACAATTCATATCTATCCAATCACATGATCTCCAGCACAGATAGAGTTTTAACATGATTTCAGTACTGTGACTTAATTCCACTCTGAATGAGCTAACAGTATTCATATCACAGCTTCTGTATGACTGATTAAGCTCTGGATGAGCATTATGACACTCTATACTGTCAAATATTTTAAAATGAGAAAAGCACCTAGATCTCTAGCAGAGGCATTATGTAAATACATTTCAGATAAGCTAAATTCTCTGTTTTAGGGACTCAATTAATGTTGTGACTTGAGAAAAATCTCAACCCACATGAATAGCCAACTCCTCTTCCGTATTTAGACACCCTGGGGCCCTCGCCTGCAGGTCAATAATATATCCTGACTCTAGCCTCCGTAAACAGAGTTCCCTGTTCCCCCCTCTTTCATTGGGAGGCACGTGGTCAATACAGAAGAATAGTAAGAGATTTCTATTGCTGGAGTGCAATTCGGCAAAATGTATAGCAATGGGACATGCAGGATCCTTTTTCTCGATAGCTCGGGCATGTTTAAGAATACGTTTTTTGTGGGATGTATGGTGCTTCCTATATATAAAAGGTTGCATAGGCAGGAAAAACAGTATACACAGTATGGGGTATTGCAGGTGAGGAACTTATTACTTTTTCTCTCTTTGTTTAAGCCTGGAACCTTAAAAGTCAGTATCTTACTGCTGTTTTTGCACGCCTTACACCTTGTGCAGGGATAGAAGCCAATTAGATCACTTAAGCAGGGATTCTTTTTGTTACTATCCAAATGGCTCTGGACTAGATTATCTATTAGTGATCTGTACCTCCTATATGTAAAAAATAAAAGTAAAAAAACTGCTTTATTCGATTTTGATTATAAAAACCAAAAAAGCACAATAAAAAACAGATCATATTATAAAAAGATTTTTTCCATAAAAACAATGTCTTAATTCATAGAAGTACAGTAAAAGTGGAAATAGAATACATTAAAATAATTTACAGTGACTTGGAGGATTGTTATTAATCAGTTCATTGTGATCCTGTATCTGATTATAACTTTTAAGCCGGGCTTTAAGTGGGCCGGGTCTCAAGGGGTCTGAGCACCGGCAGTTTTTTAAAGGGGGCCTCGAAACGGATCTCTATCGGGCTCTGTTTTGAGCCCTGGCACACTGCAGTCCTGAAAAAAAGTGCCAGGGCGCAAAACATCCTGATAGAGACCCGTTTCGAGACAGCAAGCACATCGATGTGCACTGCTCACTTCTCACTAATGGAGAAGTTAGGGCTTGACGACATCATGCCAGGTGAGCATTGTGGGAGAAGGGAAATCCTTTAAAGAGTCATTTTCTTTCTGGATTTCCTTTCTCTTTCTGAAATGCAAGAGCAGCAACATTGTTGCGGTTTTACCAGGGCTATAATTGGAAGCTTTTTCAATATTATATGTAACAAGCCATAGTTGCAGCTTATTTATCTTATGCAACTATTAACCATTGACAAAGCCAATAGTCCTTACTTGTAATGTAATGTAATGTAATGTAAAATACATTTCTATAGCGCTGCTACCACTCCAAGGAGCATCTTGGCGCTTAATACCAACCCAGGTGGAATGGGACGGTTAGCTGAAGCAATGCGAAGAACACTACACTCCTTACACTAAAGCTTTACAGGCAGAATCATTGAGCGAGAAAACCCAGGTCTTCAGGGCTTTCCTGAAGAGGGATTCTGATGGAATTTGCCGAAGCTGAGATGGCAGTTTGTTCCATGCTCTGGAACCCAAAACAACAAGAGATTTCCCACCTTTGGTGGCAAGTCTGAATTTTGGGGTTACTAGTAGGTTCTGATTAGAAGACCTCAGACTCCGAACGGGGGAATAGCGTTTAAAGCTTTTTGACAGATACCTGGGCCCTTGTGAATGAAAAGCTCTGAAGGTAATGACTAAAATGTTAAATAAGATACGCTTATGTATTGGGAGCCAGTGAAGGGCATTGAATGCAGCCGAGGCAGATGACTTTCTGGGCTAACCAAGGACTAGGCGAGCGGTGGCATGCTGGACCATCTGCAGCCTGTGGAGCACAGATTTATTCGCTCCCGCATACAGGCTATTGCAGTAGTCCAATTTGGATGTTATGAGCGCCACTGCTACCGTTTTCCTTGTTGACAATGGGAAAAGGTAAAAAAAATTCCTGAGCGTTCTAATGATATGGAAGCATGTGCCAGCCACACCAATTGTTTTTTGCTTAAATGACAATAAGTCATCAAACTTAACGCCAAGGTTACGGGCCGAAGAGATGGTGTTAGGTGGGGCTTCAGCATCTTCAGGCCACCACTGCCAGGGGGAAAACAGATTTTGGGGGCCGAACGGCAATATTTCAGTTTTCCCCGAGTTACATTTGAGATGGTTGATCTTCATCCACTCAAATGTAGCAGTGAGGCAGTTTTTAAGATTTTCTTCAGCTTCAGGCAGGTCCCTGTCCAGTACCGGGATGAGCTGCGTATCATCAGCGTACGATATTGTGCTGATCTGGTAAGAGGAGATAAGCTCGATCAGGGGGACCATACATAGATTAAAAAGTACAAGGCTCAAACTAGAGCCCTGAGGCACCCCTGTACTGATTGATTTTTCTTCCGAGCTAAATTCTCCCAGGACCGTGACTTGACGTCTTTGGCTGAGGAAGTTTTTGAACCAAGTCAACACTACTCCTCCTATCCCTGAGTTGACTAGACAGTCAATCAAGATTGTATGTGAGACCTTATCGAAGGCCGCTGATAGATCGAGTAATATCAGGACGGCCTTCTTCCCCTGGTCCATGGCGGTTCGCAGGGTCTCTGCTGAGAACAGGAGGGCGGATTCGGTAGAATGCTTGGACCTGAAGCCTGATTGATTAGCGTGCAAGATGTTATTGTCCTCCAGAAATTTCGTGAGTTGTTTATTAACAAAATATTCGGTCAATTTAAACAACAATGGTAACAGTGAGATGGGACGCAGGTTAGAAAGGATGGTCGGGTCAGGTAAAGGTTTTTTCTGGAGGCGTTTGACGGCTGCTAATTTCCAATCACAGGGGATCTCGGCTGTGGCGAGTGCCGAATTAATAACGCCATTGATAATTGGATTTACCTCATTTACCAAGGCTCTTAAAAACATAGTAGGACAGGGGTCAATTGGAGATCCAGATTTACTTGATAGAATGGCCTGGTGTGACTCCTCTGAGGAGATGGGCAAAAATGCATTAAAGCAGGTCATGTTGAGATTGTTCTTCCTACTAGCTTCCATCCTTTCCTTATCAGAGGGAAACAGAATCGATTGGGGAAAATCCTTGACAATGTCTAGGATTTTCTTTTTAAAATAGTCAGAAATGGCATTGCAGAGGGGCGGGGAGGGAGGGATTTCCTGTAAAAGTGCTCTGGGGTTTGTGAAGCTGTTAACAATCTTAAATATATCCTTCTGTCCATTTCCAGAGGAGGCTATTGCCTCTATAAAGTAAGCTTTTTTCGCCAATATAATTGAGGCGTGGTATTGCCTGCGAGCTGCTTTATAAATACTACGGGCATCAGCTTCGTAGTGCCTACGCAAACCTACGTTCCGACTGTTTACTTAGTGTGGTAATTCACTCGCAGAACAGCTGATTGTCTGTCAAGGTGTGCCCAGATAGTGTGGGTTTACTCTCTCTTACTTTCTCCAGAAGGTCTGGCTGGGTAAGTAATTTTTTCCAGTCGGGTTTGGGGCTTTTTTACTGTTTATAAATACTACGGGCATCAGCTTCGTAGTGCCTACGCCACCTACCTTCCAATGATCTTACTTCACCTAACTCTACTTTCAGGGCTAGTGAGAACCAAGGAGCGCTTTTTTTGTTTTTAGTACCACATAAGTTTTTTGCATTTATTGGGTCTGACTGTTTACTTAGCGTGGTAATCCACTCGCAGAACAGCTGATTGTCTGTCGAGGTGTGCCCGGATAGTGTGGGTTTACTCTCTCTTACTTTCTCCAGAAGGTCTGGCTGGGTAAGTACATTTTTCCAGTCGGGTTTGTGGCTTTTTACTGTTCTTTTTATAGCTTTCGCTGGAACATTATGTTTTATTACAAGGTCAAAAGGGATACATTTTTGATCTGACCAGGTCTGCATAGAGGGGGGTTTAATGATCAGAATATCAGAATTGGAACAGATGCAATCTAAAATGTGACCTGCTATATGTGTGGGTTCCTGAGTCAACAGAGTTAGGCCAAGGACACTAATAATATCCAAAAAACAAGTTACCTCTGGTTCTTTAGGGGAATCTTAATGGAGATTGAGATCCCCTAGCAATGTAAAATGGGCAAATCTAAGTGTGAGATCGCTCAGTACATCCCCAAGGCTTTCCAGAAATTCTTTAGGTTGACCCGGAGGGCGGTATACCAGGGCGCCTGAGAATGTCAGGGAGTCATGGATATTTAGGCAAAAGGCCATAGCCTCTGCCTCCTTAATGTCTGGCAGTTCAAAAGTAGTGCATGTCATGGTATCGCGGTAGATGATCGCCAGCCCCCCTTCCCGTTGCTCCTGCCTATCCAAACGCTGGATTAGAAACCCTTGCGGGAGGGCCACTGCTATGTCTGGATTGCACCAGGCCTTTAGCCAGGTTTCCGTGATGAGAAGCCAATCTTAATTCCCCTCAGTAATCAAATCATAGATATGTTGTGCATTCTTGCACATTGATCTTGCATTAATGAGCCCCCCTCGTAAGACAATAGGTCGAGGTTTCCCTTTGGATACAGGCTCTGGGCAAAATGTTACCTTACAATGTTGACAGCATGTGACAGGGTTCAAAACATCATGACAATGAGTAGAAGGCTTATTAAAAGAGAGAAGACCTGTCCTGGACAAATTGGAACATCTGATTAAGGGAGCATTACGTATGGCCCCTGGCGCCTCCTTGGCGCTGACGGGCACAGACGGGCAGGACTCTGGCATGACTCCGGCGTGAGTACAGCGTAGGTATAATGTTGTAGGTATAATGTTACTTGTTGTATCACATATCTGGATGCAATGACAGAAACAGCAAATACAAGTGGGGTGGCCCACTATGCTAAACACAGATTGTTATTGTGTTTAAAGCCAAGCCCTTATTTACATCGGCCACGCCCCTTTAAGAGACCCCCAGTTTTTCCATCCCACTTAAAGCCCTGACAAAAGGAACATAGTCAATTCATCCTCCAGCATTTGTAATCTCAACAGTGCTGTTCAACATTGTCTCAGTCCCCATTTTTTCAACATAGGATTAAAAATCTTCTCCTTGGCAGGGTATTACATTTACAAAAAAAGTATGCAATGTAACATTGCTTGAGCAGAAGTATCATCACTTGGACATAATGTCAGATTTTTAGACCAAGAATTTACTTCAGGGAATGTAATCAGTCTAAAAAAAGTCCCCCCACGAAAGCGTGTAAGTAGCATGCGAGAATAACAACTTTGCATCTGAATCAAGTATGGCTGAATCCCCTGACCTTGGAGCATCAAATGCTTCTCCATGACTGAGGTTTTACATTTCTCTGTCAACCAGCGTTTATTTTCTAAGAAAAGTAGACACATTTCTTTTAGCTTCTTCCTTGAAACAGTCTCTAAACAACTTGGGGAGTCAAAGTATTCCTGGTATCCAATGTCATGGAAAAATGTCTTTTCATACATGATCCAGGAGATTCTTGATACCCCCTGGAGAGTAAGACAGTCCTTAATTATATCTCTATTTAGACCTGTCTCCTCAGTAGACCATACCTTATGCCATAGAATAAGAGGGTTAACTTTGGTAAGATCCGATATATAATGCAAACCCAGTTCCTTATGGCATACATAAGTAGAAGTGGACCCTGGGGAGTGAGGAAATAGAGATTTTACGTGGCCAGTGTGTCCCCTACATGCACCCTATGTATGTACCTATGCCCCATGTATGTCCATGTCGTCATGCAATTCCCTTCTCATGCCTGTAATAATAATGCCTCTGCATTTCCGTCCAATGTTAGCATGTCAGTTATTAGGCCCTCCATGAATGAAATGTTAATTCTGCACTGAGGCCTATGTTGCCAATGCATTTACATGGTACACGTTTAAAAGTCAAGATGCACACGTTTTTGTGCCACAGCCGAGCCAGGACCCGAATTCAGGCTCCGAGCCCCCTCCTGATATTCTGAAAGCTGCAGTTTAGTTATGTATCCCTGACCTCTCCCTTACATCCTGCTCAGCCGAGAGGTGCCCAGCCAGCATGGACTGCCAAGACAGTATTTTGCCTACAGTTATCTGTTCAGCTCCACGGAACCACATTCCTAACTAACGAAAGGGATAAACATATTCCGCCTGCAGAAGATAGAGCCTAGCCTTTCTGTCTCCATGCAAGTGATTTACTGAACCCGTTTCCATAGAAGGCCCATGGCCCCGCGCAATACATGAAGAAATATAGGTATACACTAGCATTCAGTGATGAACAGCCTTTGCTCGAGCGACCTTTACTTCAGACAATACATCCTCCAAGCTCAAGATATCAGATAATGCCAGAGGTGCAGGTCGTTCTGACATCCAAGACTCCTCTACTAGCACGAAAGTCAGCTCCCCCCCAGCTTCTCCCCAGTTACACGTCAATTCTACGTCATGACCAGTTTGCGCACACAAGAAGGGTAAAGGTTCCTGCTGACCTTGCAGATCCCCTCTATGCATCCACCCACCTATGACACACCTATGACTCATCAAGTGAACACCCATGTGTACACCTCTTTCACGCCCATGTGCTCTTATCTCTCTCTTTCCATGTGCTCCATCTGGAGTGCTCCGCCTTCTTTATTCAATTCAATGTATGTTTTAACTATATATAATGTGCTCTGTGAATAAAGATTTAGATGACGACCCTTCCTGAACCTTAGTGGTGATGGAACCCGATTCTCCAGTAGCTCGAGCTATTGTATTAAAGCCCTTTTGAATCGGACACCACGGACTCTGCCTCTCGTTTTATGAGCAATCCTTATTAATGTATAGAAATTATGACTGGGTAATTAATTATTTACCACATTAATTTGGTGCCCGAATAGGGACCAGTCCCCTTCCCCACGTGCCGGCGATGTAGGTCCAGCCCCCTACCCCTTCTATAGCCGTGACAGACTTCAAGTGTACACGACAGCGGGACTTCCTGCCTACTCCCTCAGGCCCACGGAGGAGACGGAGACTGCGACCAGGCATCCACACGAGGCGGTGAGGATCGCGGACCATCCCAACCAGAGCCCAAGCCGAGAGAGAGCAAGGTCCGAGGTATCACGAGGCCCACCTGTTCCGAGGCGCATGCGCAGCAACAGCAGCAGTAGCAGTCACGCAGTATCGAGTTTCCGAGGCCTTCGAGTTCTGCTTCCCGGTGAGTACCGTTATTGGGAATGCATAGAGACGGGTTCATTTATTTGAGCTCGGTAAAGACGTATCTGGGTACACAGGTACGGTAAAGACGTGTCCATTTCGGTGGACGCGGTAAAGACGTGTCTCTTTACTTGGACCCGCATGCCTCAACACACGACTGTCCTTCTACACCCCCTCCCGTCAGCTACGATCCTCCAATCAAGCCCTCGCCACTGTACCTCGCATCAACAAAACCACCATGGGAGGTAGATCCTTCTCCTACCTGGCAGCTAAAACCTGGAACTCACTTCCCACTCACCTTCGCCTTACTCAGAACCACCTAGCATTCAGAAAGCAACTTAAAACTTGGATATTCGACAAGTAATCCCCCACCCTGCCTCAAGCGCCTTGAGACCCTATGGGTATGTAGCGCGCTATATAAATCTCTTGACTTGACTTGACTTGACTACGAGACCGGTATAGTTGTGCTGTTCTGCAGTGCATAAAGTAAACAGTTTTTCAGGATTATGTGTTTTCTATGTACTAGTTAGGATGTATCTGTTTTCAATGTTTTAATGTTGTAGTGTGAATGGTTGTTCCCAGTCTATTCTTGTGTATATTGTGTTCGTTCAAGTTAGCTCCAACATGCCACTGTTTTCGAAATTACGTCAGATAGGGACCAGGAAAGGGATACTCGAAGAGGCAGTCCCTGTCCCGCCTAGGGACACTCCTGGCCATTTTATGTACCAAAAGTATGGGCTAGATGCCATACTGTTTTTAGACTTATGGGTAGATTACACGAAGGATCTGGAAGAGAAATATAGATGGCCTGTCTCAGGGACATGGGATGCTGATTGCATCATGAGAGTAGAGGAAGCACTGTGGAAAAAGAAAGCTAGACAGTCCCGGAAAGATGCCATAGAGTTATGGCGTAAAGAAGCGCATAGGAGATCAGAGAAAGAATTCCACAAGGCAGAGAGAAGTAAAGAAGCAGCAGAAAAAGCTAGAGAAAAAGAGCTAAAGGAAGAAGGTGAACGGGTTAAGGCAGAACAAGTGGATAGACAAAGAAATGCCCTTATTAAAGGCATGTATCCCGTCCTCTCCGAAGGACTACCTAAAGTGACCCCGGAAGTACCTAGTAAATTGCCGCCACCACTGATCCCGACCAAAGTACCTAGTTATAAACAGACAGCAGCGGACATTTTTCTTTCCTCTTATTTAGAAGAAGCTGCTCCGGATTATGTTAATGCAGGTTTTCCTCCTCCTCCTGGTAATAATCCTGGTAATAATCCTTTTCTCCCTCCGCCCGCATCACAGGATCAACCCACACCAGTAGTGACCCTGACAGTGAGAGATGACGCAAGTCAAGGGGCAGTGGGGGGGGGGGCCCACTAGAGACATACGGCACACACCACCACCATCACGAACACTACGAGAATTAGCACTACAACGAACGCCAAAAACGACAGCAACATCACTTAAACAGAATATAACGCTTACATCCTGTATATATGACCCCGTACCAGGTGTAGGCTCAATGCTCATGTACTCAGTACGATTAAGACGCGTTGCAGACTATTTGATCACATTGCCAGGCATGAAGGACTATTTAGACAGAATATACCATTTCATTAGAACGGGGGAGGGACCCGAAAGTATACATGAGGCCATGGCACAAAGGAAGGTGGAGGTTCAATGCATGCTTTTACGATTTTTGATTAATTGCCTGATTAGGGAACAAGACCAGCCAGATAAAGAAGTAACTAAAGGCATGATTGATTGGAGTGACAACATAGCTGCCGGTAAACATGATACAATGTCAAAGATAGAATGTATGTACAGAAAAATCCGTAAAGAAATTCTGAACTTACACAGGAAAGAGTCAGACGAGAAACAGGACGACTTAGCCTCTGAAGAGGATGGGCCAGAAACAGAGGAAGTGGATAAACTGAATTACGTAGGTAGAGCAAGAAAGTTTGACAGGCCTAAAGGCCTAGATTACAGTAAACATGGCCCTCCCATACTAGAAAGATATTCTCTTGAACACCTATTCCAAGCTACTGAGAATGCACTGAGAAAACGAGTAGGGGGCGGTGAACCTCATACTATGCATGAACAGGAACTAGCCCGGTCAGCCGTTCAATGGGCTTGTAATTCTAACATATACAATGATGACGTAGTGGCGCAAACATTTTTAAGCCTTCCTCTGGAGGAACAGCGTTTAGCTGGTATTTACATGGTTCAACATCTGATCACGTTGTACGAGAGCCAGCATTCTGATCCAGGTCCCTTGTATAAATTATTGGACGATTTACTCCTAGAGAGATGGAGAGGCCTAGGTACCGAATTAATTAATGTCATTCTAGACCAACGACATAAGTACTTGACTTTTCTGACCACGCACTTGATTCCTGCCCCACACCGCGTCAGAAAGACCTTCCACATAGACAGACAGAACCCCCTACGAGAAGTACATCCCGTTAGAAATGCAACCAATGAGCTTCAACGAGTATACGTTTACACACCCTTGACGAAAATAGAAATACTTGAAATGAAAAAATTACTGCCCTGTCATGATAAAGACCCGGGGGGGTTCCACCGTGAGTTAAAAGACAGCCTCCGCATAGGGGATTACACATACGCTGACATCATTAAATTATTAAAAGTACTGTTACCGACAGGCATTTACGAAAAGCTTAAAGAAAAAGATTGGGAGGTGGGAGAGAAAAAGATCAGTTGGACAGAATTGGAAGATGAAGACAAACTTTGAGGCCCTGGTGTTGGTCTTGGGGAAAAAGCTAAAGCACTACCTGAACTACTGATACAGGTCTTGCCCAGATTATTAGTTACTAAAAAGGAAGATTGGGATGCTATTTCAGCCTGTAAACAGAAACCAGATGAAGACACTAGTGATTTTTATTCTAGATTCGAAAAATGTTTTATTATTAATAGTGGCCTGAAGACAAATAGTGAATCGTACCCACATCTTTTTGTGAGCAAATTAGTAGAGAATTCCTTACCCCCGATCAAAAATAAAGTACAGAAGGTTGAGAGTACTTGGCAAGCAAATAGCCCTTCCCAAATGTTACAAATGTTACAGTACCACCAGAACAGAATTAGAGAGGAACAGGACCACGAAAAGAGACGTATGAAAGATACGAAAATGAAAGTACTAGTTGCACAAACAGTACCAGCTGATGGCCATAAAAAGGGCACGGCACCTGTTAAAGGGAACTGTAATTATTGCAAGCAACCAGGTCACTATGTGAATGAATGTGCAGTCCTGAAACACAACATAGCTACAGGCAAGACAAAAGAAAGACCGCGTCCTCCTAGACAGGATAACATCCCGCAGAACACGCAAACGCCACAGAACTCGCAACCGACAGTAGCTACACCGCAACCCATTGCTGCCACACAACATGTCACGCAACAAATGTACCAGTACGCACAGTCAGACTATCCAGAATATCAACAGTACTCATGAAATAGCCTAGAGAGGGAGGTTGGCTTGCCTCTTATTGAAGTTCCTGTAGATCAAGAGGGTCCCTATGTACATAGTCGTGTATTGGGAAAAGACAGAAAATTTTTAATTGACACAGGGGCGAGCAGAACTACCATCAGTCATGACGAGGTTCCAGGGGCACCCCTCTCAGGCTCACAGAATATTTCCCTGGGATTTTCAGGAAAGCCTATTGTTAACGAAGTGTCAAAGCCAGTTTCCCTAGGAGTCGGTCCATTGTCCCGTACCACAGACTTGTTACTTACTAAGTCATGTCCAGAAAATGTGCTTGGTATAAAGACATTGAAAGAACTAGGAGCAGTGATTTGTTGTTCTCCGGAAGGAGTGAGATTGTTTTTACGTGATTTTAAAGGACATTATGTGTTGAGAGATTTTGATCCCAGACTCCAGAATGTACCACAGCATTTATGGGCGCAAGGTCCGACTGATGTAGGTTACATGCACATTACGCCACACCGTGTCACTCTCAAACAAGGAGTAGTACTGCCCCGAATCCGACAATACAAGTTACCACCTGATGCTGTAGTAGCATTACTGAAAATTGTTGACGAACTCATTGCACAGGGAGTGGTTGTAGAAACTGACTCCAATGTATGTAATTCTCCTATCATTCCTATTCTTAAACGAACTGACCCAAATGCACCACCAGTCTACAGACTAGTGATTGACCTCCGAGAACTGAACAAGTGAATAATACCCCAGTACCCAGTGGTCCCAGACATTTCTTCATTACTGACTGCAATTGATTCCGAGGCAACGTTCGTTACTATAATTGATCTCAAGAACGCCTTCTTTAGTGTCCCAATACATCCAGAAAGCCAGTACCTTTTCGGATTCTGTTTAAATGGACGCAGTTTCAAATTTACGAGAGCTCCTCAAGGATTCACAGAAAGTCCTAGTATTTACAGTCAAGCATTGAAAAGACAACTAGACAGTATTCACATGCCTACTGACACCGCACTGCTCCAATATGTGGACGATATCCTGGTCACAGCATGAACAGAAAAAGACTGCGAACATGCATCACTGACAGTCTTATACTTTCTGGCAGACAAGAAGTTACAATTCTGTGCACAGCAAGTGGTGTACCTTGGACACTTGCTGTCCAAGAGGGGTAGACAGCTCACACAAGACCGCATTCAGTTAATTGCCAATCTTCCACAGCCCAAGACACAAAAGGAGGTACGGGCCTTCATTGGCCTCACTTCTTACTGCAGACAATGGATTCCCCAGTATGCATATCTAGCCAAACCACTCATACAGTTGACAACACAGGAGGCAGCGTCTTCGACTGTCCTCCCCTGGACTCAAGAACATACCCTTGCATTTGATGAATTGAAAAAAGCTCTATGTCAAGCACCAGTTTTAGCGACTCCATGTTACAGCGAGCCTTTTACACTTTTTGTCACTGAACGCAAAGGTACAGCATTATCTGTCCTTACACAAGATCAAGCAGGAAAACACAAGCCTTGTGCTTATTTTTCTAGTACATTGGATCCAGTGGCCCAGGCTCTGCCTGCGTGCCTGAAATCAGTTGCAGCAACAGCCCTAGCAATCAGACAAAGCGATTCTATCGTGTTAGGACACCCCCTGACAGTACAGGTTCCACACTAAGTGGAAGTTCTCTTGAACAGAACACAGACACAACACCTGACTATAGCAAGACTGACAGGATATGAACTGATATTATTCCAGCCACACATAGAGATCAGACGATGTAATACCCTGAACCCTGCTACACTCTTGCCCTCAAGCACAGCAGACACTGCACCACATGACTGTGTGGAGGTAATTAATACAGTGACAAAGCCAAGACAAGATCTAACAGACATTGCATTACCAGACCCCGACCTGACACTTTATGTGGACGGTTCATGTATGAGAACAAGCACGGGAGAGTTAGTGGCCGCATATGCAGTGACCACTGATACTGAAGTCATAGAAACACAACGAATTGACACACTGTCCGCACAAGCAGCAGAGCTCATCGCTCTGACACAAGCATGCATACGAGCCAAGAACTTGAAAGTAAACATATACACAGATTCACAGTATGCCTTCAGAGTCGTTCACGACTTCGGAGTCCTATGGCAGGAGAGAGGTTTCCTGACCTCTCATGGGGCCAAGATTCAGCATGGTCCCCTTATTCAGGCTCTGTCAGAAGCTATACACTTGCCAACTGCCATAGCCATCATGAAATGCAAAGCACATACGAAAGTCACAGACACCATTTCCCAGGGTAACGACCTGGCAGATCGAACAGCTAAACTTACAGCCCAGACTCCAACCAAAGTTCTAACAGACACGACAAAGACAGAAGTACCATCAGTGACAAACTGTATGACAGTCAGGGATCCCTCACAAGATGTACTCGATATACAGACACATGCCACTCCAGACGAAATAAAGAAATGGACTGAACAAGGAGGGGTCCAGACAGACCAGGGGTGGATGACCAAAGGCAAAGCCACATGGTTTCTCCCTGACTCCATGGTTCAAGTTATCATAAATACAGCACATAGTCCAGCACACTTAGGAGAAAAGGCCATGCTAGACAGTTTACAGAATATCTGGTTCAACAAGCACCTGCGTGCAGCAGCAAAACAGAAAGTGCGTACCTGCATGATATGTTGCCAGTTCAATCCAGGCAAAAGCATTCCCGTGGAACAAGGTGGATTTCATCCTCCTGACCACCCTTTTGAAGTCCTCCAGATGGATTATATTCAGATGGACAGATGTCGAGTATACAAGTACGTCCTAGTAGTTGTATGTGCACTATCTAGATGGACAGAAGCTTACCCAGTCCCAGATAACACTGCAGTCACCACTGCCAGGCAGTTGGTTCGAGAATTCTTTCCGCGATACGGCTTGCCCCATGTCGTGTACTCAGATAACGGTCAGCCATTCTCTTCTGAACTGATGAAACAAGTATCCCTTCTGTTAGGGTACCAATGGAGATTCCATTGCGTACGACACCCAGAGGCAGCAGGTCTCGTTGAGAGACACAATCAGACACTCAAAACCAAGTTAGCGAAGGTTTGTGCAGAAAAAGGCGAGGATTGGATGGTAGCTTTGCCGGTTGCCCTCTTTTACATGCGAATGGTAGCTCATTCCAGAACAGGACTGTCCCCGTACGAAGTGGTTTTCGGTAGATCACCGAATATGTGGGGTACGCCTATGCCAAAAAGAATAACTGATGTCGATAGTAATATGCTGACAGATTACCTGGCTTCCTTGATGTCTGCACTCCTTTCTTGTCGTTCACAGGTTGCAGCTGCCTTCCCCGACAACACCCAGGTGAAGGAGCATTCTATTGTCCCTGGGGACACCGTCTTTATTCGGAATTCTGATCGTTCAAGTCCTCTCGAGCCCCGCTGGCGCGCGCCGAAGCTGGTACTACTAACGACGAGGACCACCGTCAAGGTCGAGGGAAGGAAGGGCTGGATTCATGCCCACCACGTGAAACGCTTCCATGGACTTGGATCAGTAAAAGACACTAAGGACTGCCCAGAAACCAGTGACTCTAAACTCCCTTTTCTAGAAAAGACTCCGCAACAAGAGTACAAATTAAAGCTACGGTCTAGTAAGTCAGACAGCGTTTAATTGTTTAAGTCCCCCTCGGGTGAAGCGGTTAGACAGGTTCCTGACATGTATAAGATTGTAGACCCAAATAGACAGAGAGATAGACAGAGAGACAAATAAGAAAAATATTGCAAATCCTTACGCAGTAGATGCATAGTAACTCTGATCATAATGTTTTTCCTAAGTATATCGATTATATGTATAAGCTTGACGCTACATGTTTTCTTTCCTCCTCTTGGTTCACATATACATTCTTCCTTCAATGACACTGTAGAGCACACATTCAGTGATCTGCCACCCCATGAGTTGTCATATCGACTAGCACTGCGCAACAATACTTTTATTCGTATGTTACACCATTCTCACCAGACCAGCAATGTAACAAATTGCTGGGTATGTGGCCGACTCCCACCTTATCAGAAAACGAAGGGAGTTCTGCCTCTTTTTCCTTATCCGTTTTCGCACAATGGTTCGTGCGGAGCATGGTTTGCTTTAATGTCATCAACACAAGACAGGAAGTTTACAGATTCCCAGAATGAATGGGTTTGGGGAGACCTGAATATAGTAATGAACAAGGCATGTTTCCCAGACAAAGATGGTTTTCCCCAAAGGAAAGGAACAGATCTAGAAAATGAAGTGTACGAATTAGGAAATGTTTCCCTTAACTTCATGATTCTGAATGTCCAATCCGAGACAAATGTAGGTTCACCGTTCATAACAGTCTTACCAGTAAAAGGTGAATTATGCGTTAGAAAGAAAGGCTCAGTGCATTTAGGACACAGTGAATGTAATACTGTGATCGAGTTTAATGCTAAAGGAAAGTCTACTTTCAAAGCTTCCCGCCATTCCTATTTTATTTGCGGTCATACAGCCTATGTACGTCTGCCCTTAGACTGGGGTGGGACGTGTTATATAGCGTTCCTCCTGCCACCTGTTTTTCTAGCCCCATCCCACTATCATCAAGATTCCAGACTAGTTCATGTTAGACACAAGAGGGAGACCGAATCCCCTGTTGTCGATCAGACTGAGACAGCTCTGGAGCAATATACAGATTTCAATAGAGGATTCTTTTTCTTCATAGGTCCTATCCAAAACAGTAAACTAATACGTAGGTTAACAAGAACTTTGGAAGCAGTAGTGAATGAGACTACTTCTGCTTTAGGAAACTTAACAGAGGAGCAGTCTGCTATGAGACTTGTTGTTCTTCAGAACCGCCTTGTTCTTGACGTCATCCTGGCAGATAGGGGCGGGGCTTGTAGAGTGATCGGCTCCAGTTGTTGTGTGTTTATTCCTAATAACGCGCCATCTGTATACGCAGCAATAACAAGACTCCATAAGATAGCTCACGAGATACATCAAAATCCAGGCACATGGACTTGGTCCGGTTGGCTCTGGAGTGTAATATCAGCCTGGGGATGGAAAGTACTGTCATTCCTAGGAGTAATACTACTAGTCATATTCAGTTGCTGTCTCTGTCTGCAATGTGGCCCAGCGATTTGCGGCTTGTGTGCCACTGCCTGTATTCCCCGTCCACGTTCACATCCGCGAATGACAAAGGACGAACAAATGATGCTGTATGAACAAATAGATGGTCTCATGAATATAGACGTGTCCTGAAGGCACAGTAGGGAACAAGGAGGGAATGAGGAAATAGAGATTTTATGTGGCCAGTGTGTCCCCTACATGCACCCTATGTATGTACCTATGCCCCATGTATGTCCATGTCGTCATGCAATTCCCTTCTCATGCCTGTAATAATAATGCCTCTGCATTTCCGTCCAATGTTAGCATGTCAGTTATTAGGCCCTCCATGAATGAAATGTTAATTCTGCACTGAGGCCTATGTTGCCAATGCATTTACATGGTACACGTTTAAAAGTCAAGATGCACACGTTTTTGTGCCACAGCCGAGCCAGGACCCGAATTCAGGCTCCGAGCCCCCTCCTGATATTCTGAAAGCTGCAGTTTAGTTATGTATCCCTGACCTCTCCCTTACTTCCTGCTCAGCCGAGAGGTGCCCAGCCAGCATGGCCTGCCAAGACAGTATTTTGCCTACAGTTATCTGTTCAGCTCCACGGAACCACATTCCTAACTAACGAAAGGGATAAACATATTCCGCCTGCAGAAGATAGAGCCTAGCCTTTCTGTCTCCATGCAAGTGATTTACTGAACCCGTTTCCATAGAAGGCCCATGGCCCCGCGCAATACACGAAGAAATATAGGTACACACTAGCATTCAGTGATGAACAGCCTTTGCTCGAGCGACCTTTACTTCAGACAATACATCCTCCAAGCTCAAGATATCAGATAATGCCAGAGGTGCAGGTCGTTCTGACATCCAAGACTCCTCCACTAGCACGAAAGTCAGCTCCCCCCCAGCTTCTCCCCAGTTACACGTCAATTCTACGTCATGACCAGTTTGCGCACACAAGAAGGGTAAAGGTTCCTGCTGACCATGCAGATCCCCTCTATGCATCCACCCACCTATGACACACCTATGACTCATCAAGTGAACACCCATGTGTACACCTCTTTCACGCCCATGTGCTCTTATCTCTCTCTTTCCATGTGCTCCATCTGGAGTGCTCTGCCTTCTTTATTCAATTCAATGTATGTTTTAACTATATATAATGTGCACTGTTAATAAAGATTTAGATGACGACCCTTCCTGAACCTTAGTGGTGATGGAACCCGATTCTCCAGTAGCTCGAGCTATTGTATTAAAGCCCTTTTGAATCGGACACCACGGACTCTGCCTCTCGTTTTATGAGCAATCCTTATTAATGTATAGAAATTATGACTGGGTAATTAATTATTTACCACAGGAGGCTAGTAGATAACAGAGAAATGCATTCTCACAGAGTTGTATATTGTGTGTTTCTGATATTTCCCAAATCTCTGACCCGTATATCGCTGTGGAAACACATTTAGATTTATATATATCCACAAGCACTGGCACAGGTCTTCCACCCAACTTATTAGCAACATTTCGGATGGCCCCTATTTCTCGCGAGAAGGCCAGTTTTCTATCCTGAGCCGCCGAAGACCAGGTGCCTCTTTTCTCAAAGTTAATTCCCAAATACGAAAATTTATCAATTGTGTCTATTTTTGTATTTGAGAGAAAGATTTTACATGTAGAAGTTTTATTAGTTATACAGCACATAGTGAACGTTTTGCTTATATTTATTTTAAGACCTCTATCATTCATGTACTTTGAAAAATTAGTAAGCGATCTTTGGAGGCCAACTTGAGTCCGTGCCATAATTACTGTATCATCTGCATATATTAGAATCGGGACTGGGGTATTCCTGATTTGAGGGTAGTCCTGCTTGTCCTGAGTAAGATGGGAAGCTACACTGTTTGTATATAAATTAAACAGGAGTGGAGCGAGTATGCATCCTTGTCTGACTCCTTTGTTTATGCCAAACTTGAAGGTACACTCGCCCTGATTCCCAAACAGTACCCTCGCCCCAGCCCCCCGATATAACTCCTTAATGAATGTCAGCAGATTTGGTTCCACACCCATTTGCAGCAGTATGGTCCAGAGTTTGTCATGGTTTAAACAGTCAAAGGCCGAACTTAGATCGACAAATGTTGAGAAATTATTTTTCCTTTTTAGCTGCTACGTACTGGGCTATATCAGCGCTAAATGCAAGCCTTGTTCTGTTGTACCAAGTCCTGCCCTGAACCCATATTGGAACTGTGAGAGTATGCCCTTTTCTTCCACCCAAAGCTGTAATTTATTTAGTATGACCCTCCTGGCAACTTTCATGAGTGAATCCAATAAAGATATTGGACGGTAGCATTTTGAATCATTACGGTCACCTTTTTTAAAGATCAGGATCACAATAGTTCAAGTTCAAGTTCAGGAATTTGTATAGCGCACTACTCACCCAGAGGGTCTCAAGGCGCTTGAGGGAGGGTATGTGCATTACTTATCGAATAGCCAGGTTTTTAGCTGCTTTCTGAAGGAGAGCTGGTTCTGTGTAAGGCGGAGGTGAGTGGGGAGAGAATTCCAGGTTTTGGCCGCTAAGTAGGAGAAGGATCTTCCTCCCATGGTGGATCTATGGATGCGCGGAATTTCGGCGAGGGCTTGATTGGATGATTGTAGTTGGTGGGTGGGTGTGTAGAAGGACAATCGTGTGTTGAGGCATTCGGGTCCTAGGTCGTAGAGGGACTTGTGTGCGTGGGTGAGGAGACGGAACGTTATTCTCTTGTTGACGGGGAGCCAGTGGAGGTCTTTCAGGTGACCGGAAATGTGAGCTTGACGGGGGATGTCCAATATGAGTCTGGCTGAGGCGTTTTGGATGCGTTGGAGTTTTTTCTGTAGTTTGGCTGTGGTTCCAGCGTAGAGGGTATTTCCGTAATCCAGTCGGCTAGTGACCAGTGCGTGGGTGACTGTCTTTCTTGTTTCGGTGGTTATCCAACGGAAGATTTTTGTGAGCATGCGAAGGATGTTGAAGCATGAAGATGAGACGGTGTTGACTTGTCTGGTCATTGAGAGGGAGGATTCTAGGATGAAGCCCAGGTTACGTGCGTGATCTGTAGGTATGGGCGCTGTACCCAGGGCCGGTGGCCACCATGAGTCGTCCCAGGCAGAGGGGGATGATCCTAAGAAGAGGACTTCTGTTTTGTCTGAGTTTAGTTTTAAACGGCTGTTCTTCATCCATTCGGCTACTTCTTTCATTCCTTCGTGTAGATTGGATTTGGCGGTGTTTGGGTCTTTGGTGAGGGAGAGGATCAGCTGGGTGTCGTCTGCGTAGGAGATGATGTTGAGGTTGTGTTGTCGCGCGATGGATGCAAGGGGACTCATGTAAACGATGAAGAGGGTGGGACTGAGTGATGATCCTTGTGGTACGCCGCAGATGACTTCGGTGGCCTCTGATTTGAATGGGGGGAGGCGGACTCTCTGGGTTCTCCCGGCAAGGAACAAGATGATCCAGTCCAGAGCTTTTCCTTGTATTCCGACGTTGCTGAGGCGTTGTATGAGGGTGCTGTGACAGACTGTGTCGAAGGCGGCGGAGAGGTCAAGTAGGATGAGGGCAACTGTTTCTCCGTTGTCCAGTAGCGTTCGGATGTCGTCTGTAGCTGCGATGAGGGCGGTTTCGGTGCTGTGTTTGGCTCAGAAGCCGGACTGTGAGGGGTCGAGGGAATTGTTGGATTCAAGGAAGGCGGCGAGCTGACTATTGACGGCTTTCTCAATGACTTTGGCAGGGAATGGGAGGAGCGAGATGGGTAATTGACAGGTGGGAAAGAACTTATATTTGTTGCAGCTATTCAGGACATTTGTTAAAAGTAGGGCCCATCATTCGGTATTAAATTTATATATATCCACTGGCACCCCTGGTCCTGGGGCTTTCCCTGCAGCACTATCATCTATGGCAGTTAGGACTTATGCCAGTGAGAATTCGATGTTCATTGGAAAAGATGCCTGGGGCACAGTCTCGCGGTTTCAATCGTTCCTTTCGGAACGATCCTTTCAGGTTGTAGTGCCACCGTTTAAATCTAAGCCTCATGCCATCACCCAAGGAGTACCGCAGGGCTCGGCGTTGAGCCCCACTCTCTTCAACCTCTACGTTCAACCTTTGGCGGAGGTTGCGAAGAGTTGGGTTCTCACAATGGTATCGTACGCCGATGATACCCAGTTGGCGGTGGCTCTCAATGGGGACTCTGACCAACTGGCATCGAACTTTGCGAATGGTTTGAGGGCTGTTGCTAGTTGGCTTACGGCCAACTGTTTACAACTCAACGCCCTCAAAACTGAGGTGATGGTACTGGGGAAACATCCTGATTAAGCATGGGCGGAAAATCCGTTACGCTCGCGGATTTTGCGGATTTTCGGGAAATCCGCAATCCGCGAGATTTGCGGATTTCCCGCAAAATCCGCAAATTCGCACGCAGCGGATTTTTTTGGCGGCGCGCGGCGTTGGTGATACAATTTTTGCGGCGCGCGGCGTTTATCATCGTTTGCCGAGTTGTTTTTTTCGATAGTTTGCGAGTGCTGCGCCATTTTGGATCTTGCTGTGTGATCCCGCGGGAATTGGCGAGCGCGATTACGTCATCGCGGCTTGCCAGCGATAGTTTGTCAACGCGAGTACGGCGAGATCACGTCTCGCGGTACTTCGCAATTGCGAGATTTGAGATGCGGCGAGCGAAAATATAAATTTGCAATTCTGCACAAGAAATCCACCAGCAAGCAGCATAAACCTTCTAGAAATGATGATTTTTATGTGAATAACTCCTTAGTTTGACATTTGCCTGCACTTTTTTAACGAGGAGTCCATTTTGGGGAGGGGGGCAGGGGGGTGGGAGGAAGGAAGTGCCCCATAGTCTTCAACTTCCTGTTCCTGTTCAGCAGGCTCCTCCCAGTGCTTTGTCCATCTCCTGGTCACTTTTCATTTGGATGTGGACCTGGAAGGATTACTTTTTGTGGATGCTGCTGGATCTTTGGATTTGAGGCCTTTTTGACTTTCTTTGGATCACTGTTGGATTAGAAATTTTACAAGTAAGTTTGTTTGGGGCATTACAGTTGCTGCAACTAAAATTTTGGGATTTTCGATTTTTGGGCTGTTTTGGGGCCTTTTGCCCAGGGGTACTCAGTGGTGGGTGGACTGATTCTTTCTGTGGGTTGTCTTGAACTTAAACATTTTGGGGGTGTTCATGGGGAGGGACATGCCATGTGGCTGGTGGCCATTTTGAGTGCAGCTACAGGCACACTGGCCATGTGCTGGCAGGCAAGTGGCCATTTTGAATGCAGGCTTTGTTGTTAGGCCTCCAACCATTTTGCCTACTTTTCAACCTTTATTTATGCCCAGGGGTAGTGAGTCTTGCATGGGCCTAGTATTTCTGTGGGTTGTCTTGAATTTAAACATCATGGAGGCCATGGATTGAATGGGATTGTGCAGATTTTTCAGTGATTTTCGTTTTTTGGGCCTGTACTTGTGGCCTTTTCACCAGGGGTATTTGAGTCTAGCATGGGCCTAGTCTTTCTGTGGGCTGTCTTGAATTTAAACATCATGGAGGCCATGGAGGGGGCGTGGCTTGGGCGCCGATGGCGATGGTCGCCTGAGAGCTCGGCTCCGGGACTAAGCCCGAGATTATCCTGAACATCGGAGGCTGAGGGGCGCCCCAGACCCCTCATTCGATTGAGCGAGGCGACGACACCCTGCCGGGGGCCTTGGTGGAGTTTGGACGGGGGGGGCTACGAGGAACCGCCGAAGTTAGCGGAGTTGCGGAGTGCGACCCAACATGGCGCCCGGACTCCTTTGTCCCCTCGATCGAAACTACGAAGTTGAAGAGGTCTCGCGGGTGGCGACTGGCACCCGGCTTCACCATTCTCGCTTGTTTTAGACAATGGACATTGGCAGGCTCGGACCTTCTGCAACGGGTTCATACTCGTTTGGACGACCGGGCGGGTGCCCACGCACTAGAGGGCACCGGGTGCGGATGCCCTCTGATCCAGGCGGTGGTCTGCATCGCGACTCCGCAACTAGCCACGATTTCCTGGCCAGTCCAACTACATGGGAGGCGCGACACTCTGGCGCCACAGATCAACCGAGGGAGTTGGTGACCCTCACCCCGGAGCTATAGTGGGTGAACGGGCCTGCCCGACCCGGCGACGGTTGTCTCCGCCCCCTCATCGGTGCCCCCAGACGCCGTGGCGGTGGCGTGAGCCGAAGCGGCGGAGTCTCCACGGGCTCTGGGGAAGGAGATCGCCCATACCCGACGTGAGAACGAACTCCAGAGAAGGTCGTGCTGGACACCTGTACACGAAGACGCCTACTCCGGGACCCTTACGGAGAGTCCCTGGCAGCATGGGGAAACCTAAAGGAGCCAAGGGTTCCAACCAGACCACCTCGGATTCTGAAGCCCAGGACAAGGAAGAACATGGAGACCCAAAAAGATCTGGTGGCGCACCACTGCAGCAACAATTTGACCGTGTATTGGAGGCGATAGAGGCAACTCGGTCGGCCCTCCAACAGGACATTGCTCAGGTGGCGACAGGCCTGGGCCTCCTTAGGGCAGACCATGGTAAACTCTCAGACCGGGTCAAGGAGGTGGAGGGCACAGTGAAAACTTTAGAACCGGTGCAGAGAACCCTGGCAGCGACGATAAAAGATGCCTTATCCCGAATTGAGACCCTCGAACGGAAGGCGGAGGATGCGGAAGGCCGCAACAGGAGGAATAACATTCGAGTGGTGGGCCTGCCGGAAAAAATCGAGGATGGCGATATGGTGCGATACTTGGAGACCTGGCTCCGAGACACGGTGGTCCCGGAGGGTCTGTCCTCCTTTTACACTTTAGAACGGGCCCACAGAGTCCCAGCACGGCCCCCACAGCAGGGACGCACCCCAAGGCCGGTGGTGGCGCGGTTGCTACATTTTCGGGACAGAGACCTGATCCTAAATGCCGCCAGGCACAGTGGCCCGTTCCAGGTTGCGAACAGCCAGGTGAACATCTTCCCTGACTACACCTACGAGACGCAGCGCAAGCGGTTCTCCTTCCTGGCGGTTAAGCGTGAACTCAGGAGTGAGGGCATCCAATATTCACTCCTATTTCCCGCAAGGCTCCGCGTCATCGTCGATGACAAAACCCAGTTCTTCGACACCCCAGAGGAGGTCTGTGACTAGCTCGAACTGTATCGGACAGGGAAAGATGGTTTTGGCGCCTCGACCCATCAGGCGAATGAGCCGGAACAAAGGAGGCGATCCAAGAGGGTCAGGAATCGACGCGGCCGCACGGGAGGGCCCTCGACTGCGGAGACATCATCGGAGCGGAGGGGAGTGTTGGAAGCTCTGTCGGAACTGTCGGGAGCAAGAGGCGAAGTCATCGAGGAGGAGGAAGAAAACCCGGGTGCTCAGGGGGCACCATCGGACTCGGAGGATTCAGTGGCAGACAGTACCCATACACCGGTGATCACACCGAAATCGGTGGAGGACCTTCTGGACGGACAAGGGTAACGGGGTATGCTGCCTTGGTTTTGGGTGGGGGCCCGGCAGGGGGGAGGTGGTTGCCGTTCTTTCTTGCTGACAACGAAGGAGAGAGGGTAGGGGGGCTCCTGCTCTTGCCCCGGAAGGTTCTGACGCCGGGGGGGGCTTGCTATAGTCCTGGCAGCCTGGGCGACGAGGGCCCACTGCCTCCGCCCAGCCCGCACCTGGCCCATAAGGCCTTCCTACGGTGGCGACCGTAGGACTAGTGGGGGTTTTGGGGTTGATATACATCGAGGTTTGGATGGGATCTAGATGGTGTAGTTTGGGTCCTGTTCTGGGGTGGTTGGGGGGGGGGTCCTTTTGGTTTTTGGGTGGTTTGGTTCTGGTTGGGGAAAATGGCCGCCATCAGCGCTGGGAAGATTGATGCTTTTTCTTTGTGGGGACCCGAACGGGGAGACTGTGCAAGAACACTCTGGGACAATGGCTGATGTTGCTAACTTGAAATGTATTACTTGGAACGTGAGGGGGCTTCACACTATGTCCAGGCGTCACAAGGTCCATGCTTATTTAGTGCGTAGGGGAGTGCAAATGGCGCTGCTGCAGGAAACGCATTTGAACAAGGCGGAAGGGGCGGCGCTTCAGCGTAGGTGGCGAGGGCAGGTCTTTTCCACGGCGTACTCTGCTTATGCCAGGGGGGCGCTAATATGGATTAGGGCGGGAGTCCCCTTCCAGGTCACGAGGACAGTGTTGGACCCAGAGGGGCGTTTCGTGGCCATCTCAGGCACTCTAGGAGGGAGGGACCTGAACGTTTGCTGTGTGTATGCTCCTAATGTAGACCAGACTGCCTTCCTTTCCAGGTTATCGGGCTCGCTGGCCCACTTTTTCGCCGGGCCCCTCCTGCTGGGGGGAGACTTTAACTCCGTAGTGGATGTGGACATAGACCGCTCGCATCCCCCGCTCCCCGATTCCCCGGTCCGGCGGACGGCTAAGGGTCGACAAGATTGGCAGACCCGCTGGGGTCTGACGGACATTTGGAGGGCGCATCACCCCGCATCCAGAGATTATTCGTACTTCTCGAGCCTTCATGAGCTGCATGTCAGGCTAGATGGCTTTCTTGGTTCGTCCGAACTAGTTTCGGCAGCGGTCCGGTCAGAGTATTTATCGCGGACCATCTCGGACCACAACCCCCTCCTGCTGGACATTCGCTGGTTCCCCGGGACGCCGGCAGTACCCACCTGGAAGATGCGCCCTGAGATCCTCGAGGACAGTGTCTTCAAGGCGGACTTAGGGGAGAGAATCACTGAGTATTTTGCGTCCAACGGCGGCTCCGCGAGTACTAGGGCGTTCGAATGGGACGCTTTTAAGGTGGTGGTGAGGGGCTACTGTATCTCTAAGAAGGTGGGCATGCGGCGTGTTATCCTGGCTGATCTGGACGCAGCGGACCGGGCACTCCGCGAGCTCGAAGTTAACCGCCCCGGACACCCGGAATTGCAAACACAAACGGTAGAGGCGAGGGAGAAGGTGGCGGTGGAGGTCGAACGGCTCCGCTGTTTCGATTATAAGGCCTATACGGTCCGGTCTATTGCGGAGGGAGACAGGTCGAGTGCGTTGCTGGCGTGGTTGGCCAACCCTACGCGCCAGTCCCAAACGACGACAAATATGCGTAGGGCAGATGGGACCGAGGTGTGCACCCAACCGGAGATTCTTAGTTGCTTCCGGCATTACTACGAAAGTCTATACCGCAGTCGCTCAGCACGTGACCCAGACCGGCTTGATAACTATCTTAGCTCACTGGCACTCCGCACAGTAGGACAAGAAGTGGCGAAAACCCTGGGTGCTGACATCGACTTGGGGGAGATCCGCGGGGCCATCAAACGGATGGCGAGGAACAAGACCCCGGGCCTAGATGGCCTTCCGGTGGAGTTCTATGCAGCTTACGCTGACCTCTTGGCCCCTCGATTACTGGTGGTCTACAGGGAGGCGAAGAGGTTGGGTCGTCTCCCTGGCTCGATGTGTGAGGCGTTGGTGGTTCCTCTCCTCAAACCTGGCCGAGACTCATCTGACCCGGGGTCCTACCGTCCCCTTTCAATGTTGACGGTGGACTACAAAATATTGAGCAGCATCTTGGCCTCGAGGCTGCTCGGACATATGAGTTCCCTAGTGCATGAGGACCAAGCCGGCTTCATCCCACGGCGGAATACGACTATGAACATCCGAAGGTTGTTCCGCTTGCTTGGGGAACCATTCGTGGATGCCCCGGCCCCGGTAGTCTTGTCGGTGGACCTGGAGAAGGCTTTTGATAGCCTAGAGTGGGACTACCTATGCACGGTATTGCGGAAATTCGGCCTCGGGGAGGGATTTGTTAAATGGACTGCAGTCCTCTACGCCTCCGCTTCGGCCAGGGTTAGATCGGGCCCTTTGATTTCATCGCGATATCCGGTGGAGCGTGGCACGCGGCAGGGGTGCTCCTTATCCCCGCTTCTTTTTGCACTAGCGGTGGAGCCACTGGCGATGCATCTTCGCTCGGGAGCCCACTATACGGGCTTATGGACGGCAGCGGGCCCACATTGTGTCTCGCTCTATGCGGACGACCTGTTGCTCTTCCTGGAGGATCCGGTCGACGCTTTGCGGGGAGCGGAATTAGCGTTAACGGAGTTCGGAGCGGTCTCAGGCCTCCGAGTGAATTGGTCTAAGACCTGCCTCTTCCCGATGCGTAGGGGTACCTCCACTCCTCCGCTACGTAAGGAGATCAGATGGGAGCCCGACTGCTTTAAATACCTTGGGGTATTTGTGTACCACGACCAACCCGACCTCCTGGATGGGAACATTGCCCGTTGCGTCCGAGCACTCCGAGGCTGCATGGACTTTTGGGCCACGCTGCCGCTCTCAGTGGCGGGACGCGTCGCCCTACTCAAAATGGTGGCGCTCCCCCGACTATTGTATTACTTCCGAACTTTGCCGATCTGGGTCCCACCGGCCACGTTTCGACGCCTGCGTTCTATGGTGGTCGGGTTCCTCTGGGGAACGGGCCGGCGGCGGGTGGCCCTTAAAACCCTGATGAGGCCGAAGGACGAGGGGGGGCTCGCTGTGCCGGACTTCGAGAAGTACTATCTGGCGGCGCAGCTCCAGACCTACACCCAGGAGATAGCCAGGGAATTCAGAGGCCCGGAAGATAGTAGAGGGACGGGTATGGCCAGGCACGTCCTCTCCTTTATCGCGCTGCGACAACGCTTGGTCCTACGGGACTTGTCGATGGAGGAGCGGACTGTCCGACTATGTTGGAATCGGGCTCACAACAGAGGCCACCTACGGACGCCATATGCGCCTGAAATACCGGTGGGGATGCTGACGGCCCTCCCCCACGGAGGGGATTGGTCACGATTGGCGGACTGGGAGGATTCCGGTTTACAGCTCGTTGGGGACCTGTACGAAGACGGAGCGCTCCTGTCCTTTCAGGATCTCATTGACCGCTTTGGGATTCCCCGGGGCGACTTTCTGCTGCACTCGGCCATTGTGCAAGCGATCCAGGCGCACTGGCAGAACGGGCTGGAGGAACCTCAATTATCTCTGGTGTGCCAGTATGTAATGATGTCGGCGGGCACGGTGAAGGCGGTCACTTGCCTCTATGGCAGGCTGATTACCGAGGGGTTGGTTCCTCTCACCACACTGAAGTCCCGCTGGGAAGAAGACATTGGTAGGGAGATCCCGGAGACGACCTGGTCCCAGTTGGTGAGGCGCGCCTGGAAGGGTACACGTAGCGCCCGTTTCCAACTGGTCCACTACTATGTCCTCCATAGAGCGTACCTGACCCCGGTAAAGATCAGGCGTTATTTTGCCACGGCTTCGGCGGAATGCCCTAGGTGCCCGGCTCAGGAAGCGGACCTCCTACACATGCTATGGGCCTGTCCAGGACTGATGTCCTACTGGCAGGAGGTGGCGACGACTTTGGAGGAGGTGACAGGGAGGCACTTATTATTCGATGTGGCGGTAGGGCTCTTGCACTGGTTCCCCCATACCCCCCGGAATAAAATCTCCAGTAAATTTATTGACCTGGGGCTCCTGCTTGCTAAGCGAGAGGTGACCAGGAACTGGAAGGCACGAGCTGGTCCTGCTGGCAGCAGATGGCACAGTGAGCTTTTGAAATGGGCGGCGGGTGAGAGCGCGCTAAGATATCAGCTGGCTTGGAGGCAGGGTAGTGAGAAGGCGCAGGAGGCTGCGTCGGAGTGGGAAACGCTGGTGCAGGCCCTCAGGGATCATTGTACCCCTAGCGACTCCGAAAGTGAAGCAGTAACTCGCCCCGAGTCCCGTTAAACATTAGCATTGACAGCACTATTACCTTCCCCGTGGGTCGAGCAGTGGATTCTAGGTTGATGAGCTCCCTGGCGCTGATGGTGGGGGGGGGGGGGAGGGGGGGTTTCACAGTTACTGGGACTTTCGAGGGGGGGGTTTATTTTAGAGGTTTTGGGTTTGTTTAAGGAAAGCAGAGGACGGACAGTGTGTTATCCGGACCAGCTCCAGCATCCTACTGACCCCAACTGTATTTGCCGCCCAACCCCAGGGATATGGGCTGATTAGCTGTATACAAACGTTATGGAAGGGGGTCGGTGGGCTTTATTCGGTATATGTTGTTCATAATATACTGCTGGTCGCTACTGTATTGTTTTACTGATTCCTGCAATAAAAATATATTTAAAATAAAAAAAAAATCATGGAGGCCATGGATGGAATGGGATTGTGCTGATTTTGCAGTGTTTTTCGATTTTTGGGGGTGTTCATGGGGAGGGACATGCCATGTGGCTGGTGGCCATTTTGAGTGCAGCTACAGGCACTGGCCATGTGCTGGCAGGCAAGTGGCCATTTTGAATGCAGGCTTTGTTGTTAGGCCTCCAACCATTTTGCCTACTTTTCAACCTTTATTTATGCCCAGGGGTAGTGAGTCTTGCATGGGCCTAGTCTTTCTGTGGGTTGTCTTGAATTTAAACATCATGGAGGCCATGGATTGAATGGGATTGTGCTGATTTTGCAGTGTTTTTCGATTTTTGGGGGTGTTCATGGGGAGGGACATGCCATGTGGCTGGTGGCCATTTTGAGTGCAGCTACAGGCACTGGCCATGTGCTGGCAGGCAAGTGGCCATTTTAAATGAAGGCTTTGTTGTTAGGCCTCCAACCATTTTGCCTACTTTTCAACCTTTATTTATGCCCAGGGGTAGTGAGTCTTGCATGGGCCTAGTCTTTCTGTGGGTTGTCTTGAATTTAAACATCATGGAGGCCATGGATGGAATGGGATTGTGCTGATTTTGCAGTGTTTTTCGATTTTTGGGCCTGTACTTGTGGCCTTTTCACCAGGGGTATTTGAGTCTAGCATGGGCCTAGTCTTTCTGTGGGCTGTCTTGAATTTAAACATCATGGAGGCCATGGATGGAATGGGATTGTGCTGATTTTGCAGTGTTTTTCGATTTTTGGGGGTGTTCATGGGGAGGGACATGCCATGTGGCTGGTGGCCATTTTGAGTGCAGCTACAGGCACTGGCCATGTGCTGGCAGGCAAGTGGCCATTTTGAATGCAGGCTTTGTTGTTAGGCCTCCAACCATTTTGCCTACTTTTCAACCTTTATTTATGCCCAGGGGTAGTGAGTCTTGCATGGGCCTAGTATTTCTGTGGGTTGTCTTGAATTTAAACATCATGGAGGCCATGGATTGAATGGGATTGTGCTGATTTTGCAGTGTTTTTCGATTTTTGGGGGTGTTCATGGGGAGGGACATGCCATGTGGCTGGTGGCCATTTTGAGTGCAGCTACAGGCACTGACCATGTGCTGGCAGGCAAGTGGCCATTTTAAATGCAGGCTTTGTTGTTAGGCCTCCAACCATTTTGCCTACTTTTCAACCTTTATTTATGCCCAGGGGTAGTGAGTCTTGCATGGGCCTAGTCTTTCTGTGGGTTGTCTTGAATTTAAACATTATGGAGGGCATGGATGGATTGGGATTGTGCTGATTTTGCAGTGTTTTTCGATTTTTTGGTGCTCTTTAACTGAACTGATGTTCCTCTGTCTTCCATTTTTTTTAGGTGCACAAGACTCAAGAGAACCACCAGTGCCTGGAAGAAGTCCTGCAGCGGTGTGTGTGTGCAGCATAACGTCATGCGACGTCACGTCTGGCCTCAGACAACTCTACAATTCGTGCAACTGCGGCCTGCTGTCTGACCTGCTCTGAAGAAGATGGCCCCGCCCCCAAAGAAAGTTCTCCGTAGCTCCTCTAGCAAGAAAGTTGCTAGTAAGGAGCAGAAGAAGCAAGTTACCAAGGAGGCTGGTGTGCCACCCGCCACTTTTTTTGGGAGCAAAAAAAAAAGTACGCCTGCAGCAGCAGGATCTGCTGGGGACCAAGCTGGGAGCAGCACCCCTGCTCCATTGGGTTCAGTGCCTCCACCACCACGCCAACTTAAGTCAAAGCCCTTGAGTGCTTCAGAGGCAGTCAGTGTACTTCTCCAATCACCATCGACCAGTGATGTTGGCTCATCGCAAGAAAGTAGCAGCAATGTCCCTGAATCAACACAGGTTGTTGTAACTCATCTGACAAGTGTTGAACAACCACAGCCGCAACAACAACACCATGTGCAAGTACACCCCCAAGTACATGTGGAAGGAGAGGCAGCAAAAGGAGATGCGCAAGCAAAGGTGCATGGAGGTTCACAAGTGCCCACAATAGTTGTTCCTCCCGAAGTAGGGGCACATTTGGAAATCGACAATGAAGCCGAGGTATCATTGGAAGCCACTCCTCCTGATGATCATTCATTGTCTTCCACATCCCTAGCAAGGAAAAGATCAAGGGGGGTGTCTACATCTTTTTCAAGCCCACCTCCTTCTGATGCAAGTGATCCGTCTTGGGAACCACAACTGCGGTCTGACAGTGAGGCACACCATGATCTGACACCGGTACCTAAGCGTAAAAGGAAGGTCGTCCAAAAACTCAAACCTATGGAGTGTGATGAGGCTCAACAAGAAGTGACAGATACTGCTGGTGATGAAGCCTCTCACGATGACGACGAGCCAGTCATCACAAAGGTCACTGCAGCCCCACCGGGCATGCAGCAAAGAGACATTTTGACCCTATCCCGAGAAGCTGCTGAGCGTGATGATGATGTCGGCGAGGAGGCAATGGAAATGGAATCATTAGATTTGGAGTTAAGTAGTACACCAAAACCTACCGCTTCCATATTTCTTCCTCGCAAGAAGGTACCCACCTCGTCCTCGACCTCAATTCGTGGTGGTGAAAGTGCAAAACGTACTGAAGTTCGGCAATCCACATCCTCCACTTCATCTGGCATTAGCAGCAGGACCACCACCACCAGTATCGCCGCCTCCTCCGGCCCCCGAAGACATTTCAAGTCTCCAGTTTGGGACTTCTTTAGTGTTTGCCCAAAAAATGAAAACGTAGCCATTTGTAGCATTTGTAAGCTTCGAGTTAGTCGTGGTAAGTTGGGTTCCAACTATGGTACCGGAGGCCAGAGAGGTCATCTTAGGAGAACGCACGATGTCCAATGGTTTGCGCACCTACACACGATCAAGGAAGCCGCAATTGCACGCAATGAAAACGTTGTTTTTTCATCTGGTGATGACGAGGAGGTAGAAGACGATTCAAACACTTCACTTACACCCAGTTCCCCTGTCAGCAGCACACCCCATGGGAGCCACACTAAGAGTGTGGGAGAGAGTGAGACATCAATGCGGAAAAGTTCATCAGCGAGCGTAACTGGGTCGAAGAGATCATCATCATCCCGTAAATCCTTGGTCCAGGGCAACATTAAAAAGATGTTGTTTACAGAAGCGCAATATGAACGCAACCACCCAATGACCCGTCTGTATAACACTAAGCTGGCTAAAATGCTAGCTCTGGACCTTCTCCCTTTTTCTTTTGTAGAAGGGGTTGGTTTTCTAGAATTAGTGACAGCGCTCTGCCCTAAATGGAAGGTTCCTAGCCGGTTCTATTTTGCACGAGTTGCGGTTCCAGTACTACATGAAGATGTTCTGAAGGTGATTAGGGCAGCTTTGCAGAAGAGTGCTGTTCACACTATACATCTGACAACAGACATGTGGACCAGTGGCGCAGGCGCTGATTACATGTGCATCACTGCACACTGGGTCTCTTTTTCAGGGGCTAAAGCAAAGCTAAACTCAGGTGTTGACACTAACATTGTTTTTAAAGGTGCTCGGAAACATGCAACACTAGCCATGTTTGGTTTGGAGAAACGTCACACAGCAGAAAACATTTTGGATGTCTTTAACACAAAGGTCCTTAACTGTCTGTCCCCACTAAAACGCAAGGTTGGTTATGTTTCCACGGACAATGGCTCCAATATAGTTAAGGCCATGAGGGACGGTTACTATTTCAGAGTGCCGTGTTTGGCGCACTGTATAAACCTGGTTGTCCAAAAATTCTTGGGTAATAAAGGCAGTGCAGCGTACGGTGTATTGGACACCTGCCGAAAAATGTGCAAGCATTTCAGCCATTCTTTTAAGGCCCGGAAGCAGCTGAGGAGCCTGCTATATCAACATCAAATGCCAGTGAAAGCACTCATCCAGGAGGTGGTAACACGTTGGAACTCAACCTTCTACATGCTTGAGCGTCTGTATGAGCAGTATACGGAACTCGATCAATATTTCCTTAAAGAGGGTGCAGAGGAGCTGAGGATGGGTGGGCCGCAATGGAACATAGTTGAAAGCCTGACACGCATGCTTCGTCCTTTTGAGTTCTTCACGCGTGCAGTCAGCAAGGAGGACTCTAATTTGGGAAAAGCTATCCCATTGTTGTACATGCTGGAGGACCAACTGAAGGAGGTGTGTTCTGTGTTTAGAAAAGATAAAAACCAAGACTCTTTGCTTCTGGCCGAGCAATTATTAGAGCTCCTACAAGGTGATGAACGTCTTAAAAAGATCCACTCAGAACAGCATTACATTTGTGCTACTATTCTGGATCCACGCTACAAAAAGGCGCTGGCAGGCCAAGCATTCTTTCCTTTTGATGATGAACATGTTCTAAAGTACAAACGTTGGCTAGCCTTGTCAGCCAAGAAGTTTGAAACAGAACGGCTGGAAATTGAAGGAAATGGCAGTACATCAGCAGGCCATCCCCAGTCAAAACAATCCACTTCTGCACCTGTGGCTGTGGCACAAGTGACCTCTCAGCCGTTAAAGACACCGGCAACCGGATCATCTGCACGAAAGACAACAGAAACATTGGAGGCTGAAGAGGATTGGCTAGCTCTGCGTGGGTTTGGTTCTCAAAAGGTCAGAGGCACAGCAAGAGCTAAGCAAAGTGGAGGAACCTTGGATGAGGACCTTGAGTCGATGGTGAAGGACTATCTGAATGACTCAACAGAGGTCTATGTTAATTCTGACCCATTGGCGTATTGGCATGGGAAAAAAGAATTGTGGCCACAGCTCACCAACCTGGCTTTAAACTACTTGTCTTGCCCACTCGCAAGCGTGTCTTCTGAACGGGTTTTCAGTGCGGCTGGTGGGATTGTAACTCCCAAACGGAGCCGCCTCTCGCCCAAAAATGTGGAGAGGTTAACAATGATCAAGATGAATCAGCACCTCATACCACCAGATTTCAGAGTACGAGAGAGCGTGCCGGATGAAGAGGAGGTGGCCAGCAACATAGATGAGGGAATTTCTACTCTGTCAGGTGACACTGAGCTCACCCTGCCTGAATTTGCAGAGTATGATGACGAAGCCTTATTCTTATTCCTGGACCGTGATACCGACTTCGAGCCCTGAAAATGAGACAACGAATCAATAACTTTCTTTTTCATCCTTATTCACTTTTATTCCTGTGTGTCTGTCTTTCTTTGTTGTGCACAGTTAATATAATTCAAACTTTAATCAGATAATCACAAAAACAAGCCCATCAGCAGAACTGTCTTCACTTGTTTGCTAATTTATTTGAAGGTGCCGCAGTCTGCATTCCTCAGGTTCACAAGTTCAGAAGAACATGCTCCTCTATCCTCCTCCTCCAGACTCCTATTTCCATCAAAGCAGAGGGCTGGTTTACGCCCAATGAAGAAAGACTCAGCACTTGTGGGGGTGTTGTTCTACCTCTTTGCAGGTGAGTTGACGGGTCTGGGGCCATTGCTGGGAAGCACTAAAAGTGGTTTGGACCAAATCCGAGGCGGAAAATTTTTTGTGTTTTTGATGACTTGCTTGCCTTTGAGGTGCTCTTAGGGGGGGTTCCGTTTGTTTATGGGTGAGTTTCCTGGTCTGGGAGCATTGCTGGGACACTCTAATCTTGATTGCATTTGCTTTTCAGGAAATCCGTCGTGCCAACCCCGACTTATGGCCTAGCTACGCAGCGCGTTTGGACCGAAGGCCCAGAAATATTGCAAGTATGAGATTTTGCTTTTGGCCTGTTTGGGGGTGTTATGCTTCTTGGCGGGTGGGTTGACGGGTCTTGGGGCATTCCTGGGAAGGTCTAATACCGGGTAGAAGTGGTTGGGACAAAATCCAGGCCGATTTTTTTGTTGTGGCTATTTCTGACATTTTGCTCTATGTAGCGTTTTCGGGGGTCCTGTTTGGGGGGCTTCCTGGTGTTTGTGGGTGAGTTTCGTGGTCTGGGAGCACTGCTGGGACACTCTAATCTTGATTGCATTTGCTTTTCAGGAAATCCGTCGTGGCAACCCCGACTTATGGCCTAGCTATGCAGTGCGTTTGGACCGAAGGCCCAGAAATATTGCAAGTATGAGATTTTGCTTTTGGCCTGTTTGGGGGTGTTATGCTTCTTGGCGGGTGGGTTGACGGGTCTTGGGGCATTCCTGGGAAGGTCTAATACCGGGTAGAAGTGGTTGGGACAAAATCCAGGCCGATTTTTTTTTGGGCTATTTCTGACATTTTGCTCTATGTAGCGTTTTCGGGGGCCTGTTTGGGGGGCTTCCTGGTGTTTGTGGGTGAGTTTCGTGGTCTGGGAGCACTGCTGGGACACTCTAATCTTGATTGCATTTGCTTTTCAGGAAATCCGTCGTGCCAACCCCGACTTATGGCCTAGCTACGCAGCGCGTTTGGACCGAAGGCCCAGAAACATTGCAAGTATGAGATTTTGCTTTTGGCCTGTTTGGGGGTGTTATGCTTCTTGGCGGGTGGGTTGCCGGCTCTTGGGGCATTCCTGGGAAGGTCTAATACCGGGTAGAAGTGGTTGGGACAAAATCCAGGCCGATTTTTTTTTTGGCTATTTCTGACATTTTGCTCTATGTAGCGTTTTCGGGGGCCTGTTTGGGGGGCTTCCTGGTGTTTGTGGGTGAGTTTCGTGGTGTGGGAGCACTGCTGGCTATATATACTTTACTTTGCAAGAGGTTTGAAGCAAATGCATGGTGGCAGAGGGGACTTAGGGCCTAGCTGCAGAGCGCGCGCGGAGTGATTTGGGAAATTTGTGAAAAATTGACTAAGTCCCCATTTTTGTACTTTTGCTCTTTGGCTGTTTGGGGGTCTTCTACTCGTTTTCTCCTGGGTTGACGGCTCTGGGGCCATTGCTGGGAAGCTCTAATACCGGATAAAAGTGTTTTGGACCAAATCCCAGGCAGAATTTTTTTTGTGTTTTTGATGACTTGCTTGCCTTTGAGGTGCTCTTAGGGGGGGTTCCGTCTGTTTGTGGGTGAGTTTCGTGGTCTGGGAGCATTGCTGGGACACTCTAATCTTGATTGCATTTGCTTTTCAGGAAATCCGTCGTGCCAACCCCGACTTATGGCCTAGCTACGCAGCGCGTTTGGACCGAAGGCCCAGAAATATTGCAAGTATGAGATTTTGCTTTTGGCCTGTTTGGGGGTGTTATGCTTCTTGGCGGGTGGGTTGCCGGGTCTTGGGGCATTCCTGGGAAGGTCTAATACCGGGTAGAAGTGGTTGGGACAAAATCCAGGCCGATTTTTTTGTTGTGGCTATTTCTGACATTTTGCTCTATGTAGCGTTTTCGGGGGTCCTGTTTGGGGGGCTTCCTGGTGTTTGTGGGTGAGTTTCGTGGTCTGGGAGCACTGCTGGGACACTCTAATCTTGATTGCATTTGCTTTTCAGGAAATCCGTCGTGGCAACCCCGACTTATGGCCTAGCTATGCAGTGCGTTTGGACCGAAGGCCCAGAAATATTGCAAGTATGAGATTTTGCTTTTGGCCTGTTTGGGGGTGTTATGCTTCTTGGCGGGTGGGTTGACGGGTCTTGGGGCATTCCTGGGAAGGTCTAATACCGGGTAGAAGTGGTTGGGACAAAATCCAGGCCGATTTTTTTTTTGGCTATTTCTGACATTTTGCTCTATGTAGCGTTTTCGGGGGCCTGTTTGGGGGGCTTCCTGGTGTTTGTGGGTGAGTTTCGTGGTCTGGGAGCACTGCTGGGACACTCTAATCTTGATTGCATTTGCTTTTCAGGAAATCCGTCGTGCCAACCCCGACTTATGGCCTAGCTACGCAGCGCGTTTGGACCGAAGGCCCAGAAACATTGCAAGTATGAGATTTTGCTTTTGGCCTGTTTGGTGGTGTTATGCTTCTTGGCGGGTGGGTTGCCGGCTCTTGGGGCATTCCTGGGAAGGTCTAATACCGGGTAGAAGTGGTTGGGACAAAATCCAGGCCGATTTTTTTTTTGGCTATTTCTGACATTTTGCTCTATGTAGCGTTTTCGGGGGCCTGTTTGGGGGGCTTCCTGGTGTTTGTGGGTGAGTTTCGTGGTGTGGGAGCACTGCTGGCTATATATACTTTACTTTGCAAGAGGTTTGAAGCAAATGCATGGTGGCAGAGGGGACTTAGGGCCTAGCTGCAGAGCGCGCGCGGAGTGATTTGGGAAATTTGTGAAAAATTGACTAAGTCCCCATTTTTGTACTTTTGCTCTTTGGCTGTTTGGGGGTCTTCTACTCGTTTTCTCCTGGGTTGACGGCTCTGGGGCCATTGCTGGGAAGCTCTAATACCGGATAAAAGTGTTTTGGACCAAATCCCAGGCGGAATTTTTTTTGTGTTTTTGATGACTTGCTTGCCTTTGAGGTGCTCTTAGGGGGGGTTCCGTCTGTTTGTGGGTGAGTTTCGTGGTCTGGGAGCATTGCTGGGACACTCTAATCTTGATTGCATTTGCTTTTCAGGAAATCCGTCGTGCCAACCCCGACTTATGGCCTAGCTACGCAGCGCGTTTGGACCGAAGGCCCAGAAATATTGCAAGTATGAGATTTTGCTTTTGGCCTGTTTGGGGGTGTTATGCTTCTTGGCGGGTGGGTTGCCGGCTCTTGGGGCATTCCTGGGAAGGTCTAATACCGGGTAGAAGTGGTTGGGACAAAATCCAGGCCGATTTTTTTTTGGGCTATTTCTGACATTTTGCTCTATGTAGCGTTTTCGGGGGCCTGTTTGGGGGGCTTCCTGGTGTTTGTGGGTGAGTTTCGTGGTCTGGGAGCACTGCTGGGACACTCTAATCTTGATTGCATTTGCTTTTCAGGAAATCCGTCGTGCCAACCCCGACTTATGGCCTAGCTACGCAGCGCGTTTGGACCGAAGGCCCAGAAACATTGCAAGTATGAGATTTTGCTTTTGGCCTGTTTGGGGGTGTTATGCTTCTTGGCGGGTGGGTTGCCGGCTCTTGGGGCATTCCTGGGAAGGTCTAATACTGGGTAGAAGTGGTTGGGACAAAATCCAGGCCGATTTTTTTTTGGCTATTTCTGACATTTTGCTCTATGTAGCGTTTTCGGGGGCCTGTTTGGGGGGCTTCCTGGTGTTTGTGGGTGAGTTTCGTGGTGTGGGAGCACTGCTGGCTATATATACTTTACTTTGCAAGAGGTTTGAAGCAAATGCATGGTGGCAGAGGGGACTTAGGGCCTAGCTGCAGAGCGCGCGCGGAGTGATTTGGGAAATTTGTGAAAAATTGACTAAGTCCCCATTTTTGTACTTTTGCTCTTTGGCTGTTTGGGGGTCTTCTACTCGTTTTCTCCTGGGTTGACGGCTCTGGGGCCATTGCTGGGAAGCTCTAATACCGGATAAAAGTGTTTTGGACCAAATCCCAGGCGGAATTTTTTTTGTGTTTTTGATGACTTGCTTGCCTTTGAGGTGCTCTTAGGGGGGGTTCCGTCTGTTTGTGGGTGAGTTTCGTGGTCTGGGAGCATTGCTGGGACACTCTAATCTTGATTGCATTTGCTTTTCAGGAAATCCGTCGTGCCAACCCCGACTTATGGCCTAGCTACGCAGCGCGTTTGGACCGAAGGCCCAGAAATATTGCAAGTATGAGATTTTGCTTTTGGCCTGTTTGGGGGTGTTATGCTTCTTGGCGGGTGGGTTGCCGGCTCTTGGGGCATTCCTGGGAAGGTCTAATACCGGGTAGAAGTGGTTGGGACAAAATCCGCGCGGAAAAGCCTTTAGTTTTGGCACTTTTTGTAACTTAGGGTTCGTTAGGGTTAGCCCTAGCAGCAGGATTGCATGTGTTTGGTGTTCTAGATTTTTCCAACTGAGTTCTGGGGTCTTAGAGCACTCGTGAGAATGTGTAATTTTGGTTGCAAGTCATTTGAAGAAAATCCATGGTGGGAAAGGGGGGATTTGGCATAGTTAAAGAAAGCCTTTGCCACTATTCTTAACTTAGGGTTCGTTAGGGTTAGCAGTATTTCTATTGCATGTGTTTGAGTGGGGGGGATTTCGAGTCTTGGAGCGATGCTGGCTCTGGCTACTTTTGCTTGGTTGCTTGCAAGTGGTTTGAATGCAATCCACGGTGGGTAATGGGTAATTAGGAAGAGGGTACTTCGGCCTACTTTTACTTTCAAAGTAAGTTTTGTCACCAGTTTTCTGCTAGGCCTCGTTTTTTGAGATTTGATTGGGGGTCTTCTACATTTTTGCGACTGGCTTTAGTAAGGGTCTCGGTGGGAGCACTGCTAGGAAGATCTAATTTTGTTCTAAAACACAGTTTACAGTACACCTAGCTTGAGGGGCAAGATCCGCTACATTAATTTGCCCATACTTATTTATCCTTCAAAAGGTGACTCAGAGTACGCACTTTCAAAAATATTGTACTGTCTACTAGGAAAATCAAAGTGTGAGTTTTTGCACTCCACAGCCTACATACCTTATATTTATTTATCAGTGGTGTTGTAATATTATATCACTTCCTGTTTTTCGTTGAATAATTACAGGCCGGGTTTCAGTCTCTGCAATGGGGAAAAAAGGATGGAGTCAGGCTTCACAGTAGCGAGCCACAATTCAGCATCAGGCAGGCAGTGGACAGGGTGTCTTCTGGTGACCAACATCGATGGACGAGGCGTCGGCTGCAATGGAGGAGTGCCGCTAATAGGAGGATTTTTTTTCTGCAGGCAACTTACTTACCACTTCCAACAGGACCACTACAACCACATAGATACAGTATCCCTTGCCTTTTTCTCTGACTGTGACTGCATTTCTTGTCTCTCTCTCGGCTTCTACATTGATCCCTTAACACATCACTTAGTCCACTCCACTATCACATCTGCACCACACATAGTCATTTGTAAGTGCTCCTACGTAATTCGCAAGTCGCAGCACGCCCCAGGCCGTAGAGGACTGGGATGGCCCCAATGATGAAGCATGTCACCAAGGGGCAACCCTGGTGAGTGAGGGGACACCTAGAAAAAAAGCAATTTCTCCTTTTCTATCTACTATACCTTCCAGACCAACCCCACTGAGTGTTGTTGTGAATGGATTTATAGTGACCAGCAAGGCTCTCGGGTATCTGGCTACAGAGACCTTATGTTGAATATCGTTATCAATAATTTACACATAGGCCCTTTACTGTTTCATTCTTTCTTCCACAGTTGTCGAATGTACTACTTACTTTTCACTGACATGCATGCAGTAGTGCATGCACTTTCAAAGATTGATGGATAGGTTTGTACCCAAAGAATTGTTTATGTTCAATTGTTTGTCTATGCTGTGCTTTTTTTTACAGGGTGTCTTCTGGTGACCAACATCGATGGACGAAGCGTCGGCTGCAATGGAGGAGTGCCGCTAATAGGAGGATTTTTTTTCTGCAGGCAACTTACTTACCACTTCCAACAGGACCACTACAACCACATAGATACAGTATCCCTTGCCTTTTTCTCTGACTGTGACTGCATTTCTTGGCTCTCTCTAGGCTTCTAAATTGATCCCTTAACACATCACTTAGTCCACTCCACTATCACATCTGCACCACACATAGTCATTTGTAAGTGCTCCTACGTAATTCGCAAGTCGCAGCACGCCCCAGGCCGTAGAGGACTGGGATGGCCCCAATGATGAAGCATGTCACCAAGGGGCAACCCTGGTGAGTGAGGGGACACCTAGAAAAAAAGCAATTTCTCCTTTTCTATCTACTATACCTTCTGTCAGGTTACGCAGCCCCTAAGCGCCTACCGTACTATGAAACTACATTTCCCATGAGTAGGCGGGAGACTTGCAGGAAGTTTATCTGGGGAACAGACGCGCTTCCTGTTGCGCGTTATTCTGGTTTCTGTTCTGCACCGGCATGAGAGCGGACGCTCTGCATGCTTTTCTATTGTGTCTCCTGTGGACTATCACCTTCCCCCCCCCCCTGAGGCTCAGTGGGGAGCGCTTCCGTGTTCTGTCCTTGGCGGTAGACGGACTTCACGCGTCTTCAGGTAAAGCCGCTCTAAACTCTTCGGCCGCCCGTGCGGTCAGCTGATTACTGCCTGAACGGATTGTTAAGGGAGGTTCTGTGACTGTTTTCTAACAGAATTCTAGCTTTGATGAATTCCTGTTTGGTTGAATTGTGTGTGGCGGAGCACAGTGGCGGTCTATACCACGTGTTAGCGTTCACATCGGGGATCGTTTTTGTACTATTAAAACGGAGCGCGGTAGTAAGGACAACTACGCGTCTCCGTTGTATAACTGTGTATTTCAAAGGACCTCCATAACTGGGCATGTAGTGAGGTAACTACAGGCTACCCCAGTTCTCTTTGTGTAGTGCACCGTGGGGTGTGTTGTTGGCAGAATTCAGTGGTGGTCGCAACAGCAACTACGTTTTTCTGTTTGACCTTCACCAAAGATTCTCTACTGGGTCATTACTTAGAGAGCGCAGTGTTGTAGTTCTTGCTTCCTACACACTACCGTTTCCCTCTTCCTTTTTGTTGGACCATACATCTTTGCTTTGACTATTTGGAACCCCCTTTGTACATTGAGTCCTCTACCATGTTTGTGGTATGTTGTGAGTAGTGGGTTTGATGTCTTAGTATAACGCGAGTGTGTTTGGTGCGACAGGAGTGTGTTCGTTAACTATATGTTTATGTGTTTCTTAGGCCTTCCTCACAGATTGTGGCAGAAGGGCTATAGTATTTCCTATCCAAGGTCATGTTTTCTTGGTGCTCAGGTACTTGTCTACTTCCTTGGTTATTTAGTGAGACTATATGAGAGTACCCTTGTATGTTAGGACAGCACTTCACTGATGCCTGTCTTGTCTTCTGTTACAGGTATCCTTTCCCTGCTGACCCTACCTTTACCCATCCCACATTTTTTATTTTAGTTTGTTATTTTTCTCCCCCGCCTAATGGCTCGAACACCCTGTGTTTACACTTCTGGGTGTTGGTGACATTTGGAGGTGGAACCATATTTGCATCGACTGGATCACGGGGAGTAAACCTGACACCTTCCAGACCAACCCCGTGAGTGTTGTTGTGAATGGATTTATAGTGACCAGCAAGGCTCTCGGGTATCTGGCTACAGAGACCTTATGTTGAATATCGTTATCAATAATTCCACACAGGCCCTGTACTGTCGCATTCTTTCTTTCCACAGTTGTCGAATGTACTACTTACTTTTCACTGACATGCATGCAGTAGTGCATGCACTTTCAAAGATTGATGGATAGGTTTGTACCCAAAGATTTGTTTATGTTCACAATAGTTTGTCTATGCTGTGCTATTTTTTCTTGTCTCCCAAAACCTTTCCCAAAAACCCCCGTACCCATCCATTTTTCAAACCCTAACCCTCTTCCCCCGGGCTGGGTGGTTTTGATTGATGTGTGACTAAATTATTATTACAGCAATAAATCCACACACTTGCTGGGTGGGGAGGATAAGGTGATAGCAACAGGCTGGTGAAGAAATCCGAGGATATATTCTTACTCTGCTTGACAAAGAACCATTGCTAATGTGAAAGAACTTCAACCGAATTAGTAGTTATACTTTACCATTTGTTAGGCTACAATGTGGCACTGCTCTACTGTACTTCTGTCACCTGCTATATTCTCAGTTGTACCGTTGAATTGCTCAGGAGGACAAACCAGATTTCATTTTCTTTTTTTTCATAGGCATGCAACTGCCACTGTGTCACACCACTAGTACCACCGCTATGAGGAAATTTTATCCGACCAAGATTGCCAACGTTATTCGGTGTTTCCCGTGGAGCCAGCCCTGGGTCTAGCCCTACTTTCAAACACAAGTTACAGGTAAGATAAGCGTTTGGTGGTTTGGGGGTATAATGGAGTATTAGTACGAGAGACGAGAGACTGAAGGTAGTACTACTAAAGTCCTAGGACTCTTGGATTCACTTCACTTAGTCTGTGAGAGGCACTTAGTGTTGAAAACATTTGGGCATTTACACTTAAAGGAAGAAAATGGAACTAAACTTTCAGGAAAACAGTCAACGTTAAACCCCCACCCACCAGGCAAGCAGTAAAAAACAGGTATGCTCAGATAAAGTTTGAAAAAGTATATTTATATCCCTAACAAAATAATCTCCCGCAAGACCCTCCCTAACCCCAACGATTGTCCTTCAAAAGTCCCCAAAAACCCAACTCCCAATTCCCACCCCCCAAAAGTCTCTAAAAAAGGGGCAAGGGACACTATGGGTGGATGCTGTTAACTTTTTGGGCCAGGGCATCATGCTCCTCGCGGAGCAAGGCGAGCTCCTGCTGAAGGCGGGACACCATCAGGGTAGTGCGGCGCAGGCGTGCCTTCACTGCCTTGCAGGTGCAATGCCTGTGAGAGGCAGCTGTTGGCCTTGCTGCTCGGCGGTGGCGTTTGCCTTTGGCAGCCCGGCTCAGTCTGGGTGGACCACTGTGCTGGGTGGCAGCCCGTGGGGCCACGGAGGCCGATGCAGACGACGTTGTTGTAGTTGTCGACTGCACACTTTCCACGTCCTCCAGGGCCACCAGCCGCCGATATTCCGCAACAGTGGCCTCGATCCTCCGTTGCCGGGCCGCTCTAGCCAGCTCCTTCCTCCTTGTTCGTTTGGAAGGAGAACCTATATGAAGAAAGAAAGACATAGTCTGTAACCAATGCTCTTTAAGATTAACTCAATCATTCAGCAGAAATTTGTGTTGCAGTACAACTAGCAACTTGCAAGCGCATTACATAACTATTGAGGCCAGTATCTATCTAACCTCACACTTCTTCATCCTTGCTCTAACATTAGTGGGAGTTTAAGGAACAAATTCTACGAGCACTGTGGACTTCCATTGGAGTCGACTATGAAAGTACACCAGTCTTATTCTTCTTCTTATCTCTTGTTTTGGAAAATTGGTACGTTATTTTCTGCAAGCCGGCATAATGCCAGCGCAGTAAACTTGCACCCGAGAAAAAGAGACGCACGCCATGAGGAGTGACCTAGACTTGCGTTGCCGTTGCGTTACTGTACCCGTCCAGTACATGCAGGTGGTGAAGCTCTTACTTTTCTATTACGGGTGGCACTGAGAATACTATGTTACAACTCAAGGGCTACTGCTTAATTAATTTAACTTTCACCCTACAGTGGAAATGAGTACTAGAAATGGAAAATTGAAGAAGATAAATAATCTGATTATCTATCACTTCACATGGGATGTTTTTGCTTATATATGGGATGACTTTAGGTGCTTTGCTTTTTATTGAGTGACCAGTGATACATCCACACATGAATGACTGAGTACTACTAAACTTATTAAGAGAGGTAGGGAGTGGCCACCATAATAACCGGATCTATGCAGTGCTTGCAATACAAACTACTGCTACTATTTATGGTAGTATTTGGACAAAATTAAAAGTTCTTTTCCTTGCCTTTCCTACACTGGAACGGACGTGCGGGTGCAGTGTTACATGCTCTTCAAAGTTACACTTAGTTCATCCACTGACCGTCTACTCTCTCTAGATCATGGGTACTCACAAACTTTCTCTCAGGGGCTACATTTACAGTGTAGTTTGGGGCCGAGGGCCGCACTGGTGGGGGCGGAGTCTGAGGGGGCGGGGCTAAAGCAAAACGATAACTTGTGACCATGAGGTTGCACACAGGTCCCTGCAGCAGATGCCCTCATCCACTGAGCCACCAGACCCAGCATTTACATACATCTCTCTCCCTCCTGCTCTCCCTCCTGCCCTCCCTCCATCTCTCTCTCCCTCCTGCCCTCCCTCTCCCTCCCCCTCTGTCATCTCACTGTGTGTGTGTCTATCTGTGTCAGCCTTCAGCCCGGGTTGAGACCGCTTCCTCAACGCGCACACACAGACAACAACACCAAAGTACTTAACAGGTCTTTAAAAGACCATTAACATATTATTGAGGCTTTGTTTGTTTTAGCGCCCCTGCTTCTCCACCCTGACAATCACTGCTTGCCCGGCCCCACAGAGCAGAGGCTTTGTTCTATTTCACCTCTTTGTGGCCTTGCATCTCCACTCTGCTCTGTGGGGGCCGGGGGAGCAGTGATTGTCAGAGTGGAGATGCAGGGGCGCTAACAGGTGAAATACAAAAAAGCCTCTGCTCTGTGGGGGCCGGGGGAGCAGTGATTGTCTGCAAGGTCTGCGCACCGCCAAGGAAGGCTTGCCGGGCCACCACCGGCCCGCGGGCCGTACTAGGAGTACCCCTGCTCTAGATACACATATGCTATCTAAGAGTCAGATAGTAGCATGATCCAGGTATATGGACACATACAGTTTCTGTGTCACCCACCCAGGCTGTTGTCCTTCCACCCATCATTGCTTCATCATTCACCCAGCCATGCATCTCATATTCTTGCCTTCCCAGCTAGTCTTCAATCTCAATAAGTAAGGAATATATAAGAGCTTACCTCTGGCCGCCACCACCACCGTCTCAACTCTCACAGCCGCCGCCGCCGCCTCCTCCCCTGAAGAATCGGCCTCCGCCTCCGTGTCGAGCACCACCACCTCCACACTGGCCCCGCCACCAGATGTTCCACCTACAAAGTACATTTAACAATGTTAGAATAAAGCACTCACTAGTCACTAGTATTTGGTCTAGGAATGAAGACATGTGAAAACAATGTAATTTGTGACTGTCTACGTTAAAGTTAAAAAAAATGTCCCTTTTTCCAGGGAAGGTTGTCTTGCTGCACTTTTTGGCACAACTGATGAAGGCTGTTTTTTTAACACGCACCATTTTTCTCCACACAGACAGAAGATGGACTTCTAACAACAAGATCAAGTTGAAACCAGGTGAGAGCTCGGCTCGACCACAAGAAATGTCTTCAATTAATCGTCAGCACTAACCACTTTTCCATTATCAGTTAAACGTTTAGTTTTATTATGACTTCATTTTAATAAATGTGTTTACTTTTAATAAAGCTTTTAAACTTAAATACAATCTGTGTTTTTTGGTCTAGACTAGAGTGACTGAGCGAAAGGTTTTGCAATTTTTGCAAGCATGAGTCCAGATAGAACACTTCAAAAGACATTATGGACAATCCCAGAGGACTGCACTAAGTTGATAGAGCTATTGCTGACTAGAATCATGGGAGTTTCGCCAACCGTGCAATCTTAGTTAGCTACACAGACAGACTAATAAGAATAATCTAGTAATACCACAGGGAGTCATAGTAGAGGCAGGATAAGAATTTAGATACAGTCTACAAGAAGAGCAAAGACAATTTTGAAAAAAGTCAAATGAGGAACGCTAGGAAAAATAGGTACTAGTCTAAAATGAAAACTTACTGGGGCCAGCAGAGGAGCCCTCGCCTGCCCGATCCTGGCCCTGTTGAACAGCATCCGCCGCCTGCTGCTCCTGTGTCCTCCTCTCGCCCCTGGGGGGAGCTGACGTACAACATGAAAGAAAGAACAGAAAACATGGATGATTGTTGCTTGTCAATGTCAACCAAATCAAACATTTCAAAAGAACAATAACAAAATATTTCCGCGAAATTATATTGATTATGGTTACTTTTCATTTATTTGCGGACCTGTGACTTCGAAAGTCACGTAACTCACTAAACAAAGTACTGAAACGTTCACCTAGGACTGGCAGTCCGCAGTCCGCAGGCAAGACGCAAAGTGACAGACAAACTCCATTGTGATTTCAGTCAGATCAGTGACAACACTAACAGTTGCCTGCTACATTACCAGTCATTTAAATAGTCAAACTATCAATCCACCGCCACTATTTTTCTTATTGTCAGGGTTACAAAGGAAGGGGCAGATTTAAGCCCTTGCGGCTCTTTTGCGCCGTTCTTGCGTGACTTTTGTGACGCAGCAGCTAAACTAAAAAGGGCGCCATGGTGCGGCGTATAATATTATAACAACGTGACGCATTTGGGAGATGCATCCCGTTATAAAGCCCTGCGCCATCAGGGGGCGTTCCGGCGCAAGGGAGGGCATTCCTGCACTGGAACACATCCTAATAGTGGCTGAGGGAAATCTACAAAATATCAATCAGTCACCTTTAGGACAATGATGCGTCACACAAACCCTGCACCTGCTTGAAGCAGACGTACGGCTTGACCCAGCATTGGGGAGATAGGGTACCCCAGAGCATTGATGGAGCTGCGCCATCGTTGCGACGCAACTCCAGCAGTAAAGCTTCGGTGACGTTTTGGGCCCATGGTGCGCCGCATTGCAAATACGGCGCACCATGTTTGGTGGTGGTAGCGGGCCGCACAATTAATGGCGCATCCCTGCTACTTTGCAGGGATGCGACGGTAATTGCAATTCTGCCCCTTAGGGGCATACTTACTTACGCGTTCTGGCGCATCTCCAGAGATGCGCCAGATCAAATGCGTCACGCAAAACTACCCTTGCGACACGGCAGATGTGCCTCATTTACAATGCGGCGCGCCCTGGCGCAAGGGTAGGCACTTGCGTGACGCATCTCGTCACGTAAGAGCGGCGCATCGCTGGAGTCACGTCGCCAACGCAATGCAACTCCAGTAATGCTCAGGGCCACCCAATACTTAACATGCTGTGTCAGTCCTTTCGCCTGCTTCGAGCAGACATAAGGAATTGAATTGACGTAGCAGCGTCGCAGAAGTGCCTGCGTTAAATCTTGTACATTTCACGCAGGCAATTTTGCGAGGCGCACAGCCGCTGGACCGCCCACCCTGCGTACTAGGAACGCACCCATTGTGGTGCAGGCCCATGGCTTTATAACGTGACGCATCTCCCTAGATGCGTCATGCTGTAAATGACTCGCAGGGATGCGGCACGTTTACGCCGCTGTTGCGTCACGCAAGGCAACGTAAACGTGGCGCAAGGGGCTTGTAAATGTAATCTGCCCCCTAGTGTCTAGCATTACGCAGTTCTGTAAAGTACACTCATACATAATAGTTACTCAGGCCAATGAGACCACGAAATAGAAAACAAATAAGCATAGTAGCAACGCCACTGAGAAGGAGAGCAGTGCACCTGAAATGCACAGAAGATTTTGAAATATAATTTAACTACAATGTAATCGTCATCAGCGGCATTATTGGCTTGCTCCATGTAAAAAACAAATATTTGCAATACAACAACACAGAGCAGGAGAAAACATCATAGTAGTGAGTGATTAAATGGCTACTACTACTCACCAAGCCCGGGGATCTCCAAGCCGAGCTGGTCCAGCAGGTCGCGCTCGCGGTCCAGGAGGTCCGTCCAGCGATGGGTGACCTGGCTGTAGGTGCGCTGGACCCCGTAGAGGTGGGATATGGCCCAGCACACCTTCTCCCACCGCTTCCGGCGCTCCCGCATGTTGTAGCCGCCGGCCGCGATCCTGCCGCCTCCCGCGATGGTCCTGGGCAGGCGGCGCTGGATGAAGTAGACCAGCGCGCCCACTTCCTCCGGACTGAATATCTCCCGTCGCGTCACCTGCTCCCCCCTCAATCTCCCGCATGCTGTCCTGGCACTGTGTCCAGCACTACTCCCCGCCGCCGCTGCGGCCCTCAAGTGCCTGGGCAGCTTCACGGCGCCTGGCTTGACCATGGTCTGGGCAGGTAAGGTAGGAAGAAGTAGAAAATTAAGAAAGAATAGGATAGGGAAGAAGAAAAGAAAAGAGTTTAAAAAAGTAGTTTAAAAGTAAAGAAAAATAGCAGAAAAGACAAAAATATACAGCTAGGAAAAGAGAGGGATAGATAAGAAGCAAAATCGTAAAAAAAAAAACGAAAACAAGCAAAGGATGGCAAAGATACCAAGAGGATTAAACACCATGCCCAGACACAGGAAATGAATGAAAAACAAGATGGCCGGCGCCCGTTCACGAGCGCGAAAGTAAGTTCGCGCGAGATTTTCCTCGCGATCTCGTGCGAACCTCTAGATTTCCCGCGCGATCTCGTGCGAACCTCTACTCGCAATGCGCTTACTGCGCGAGATTATACATAGCGGGCGGAAACGGAAATACGTCACGCAAACAAAATGGCCGCGCCCGTACTTGACCTTGGGGTAAATTCGCGTGTTGCGCTGCAAGCGGCTCGCGAATACTGCAAAAAAACTCGCGAAACAACAAGCCGCAAAAAAATAAAATGCTCATTCGCACGAATTGGCGGCTTCCGCGGTCGGTTTCGCACGACGCCGCGCCCCGCGTATAGCGCGAAAAAAAACGAAAAACGATTTCAGCAAAAGCAAAAGCAATGAGCAGGTGCAAAAGGTCAACCTCATGATTTGTAACGATTCTTTGTAGTGCTTCCTGAGGGGGCCCTCCAGAATTCGGTTGCCTGCTTGCAACTATTTTGTGTGACCCTGCTCTGACCTTAACTGTATGCCACAAAGGTCCTGATTTACAGCTAAAGGAGCAGACAAGCAGGTGCCAGGCTGGAACTTTAAATTCTTTCAGTGACACATTAATTAGCCCCTAATTCATTATTGTCAGTTGGGGCAGGGCAGGTGTTGTTAATAAACTAACCCCAAATTAATTCATGTCAGTTCAAGCAGGGCAGGTGGGCTTGCTTTTCCCCCCCATCTTCTACAGTGATGATGAACCAGAGGGTGGCATTGATGTAACAGAGGGTGGCATGGGTCAAAGAGAGGGTGCCAGTGGTAAAACAGAGGGTGCTGGGAGGCTGTGATGATGAACCAGACGTAGAAACAACATAGTCGCGACCGTTGCGAGCCGACAGGTAAGTTCGCAATTGCGAACTAGTACCAAATCCTCGCGAACTGGCAGAAACAATTGCGAACACACAAAAAAAAAAAATCCGCAAATTCGCGGGAATTCGCGGATTTTGCGGATTGCGGGTTCGCAAATCCGCAAAATTCGCGAACGCGAGATCCGCAAAATTCGCCCATGCTTAATCCTGATCTGTGGGGTGCTAGCTGGTGGCCTAAGGAGCTGGGACCTCCCCCAATACCTGTTTCCGAACTTAAAAATCTTGGCGTCTGGTTGGATTCAAAACTAACCTTCTCGTTCCATACTAAGAAGGTGGCATCCATGTGCTTCGGCATTTTGCGTGGTTTGAGGCCTATCCTCAAATTTTTTGATGCCCCCACTCGTCAGATGGTGATTCAAGCTAGCGTATTATCGAGGCTCGATTACGCGAGCTCACTGTTTTTGGGCGCCAACCAGGCGGAAGTCCTGCGACTCCAACGGGTGCAGAATGCGGCAGCCAGGGCCCTGGTGGGCTTGCCACGCTTCTGCTCAGCCCACAGTACAATCTTCAAATTGCACTGGCTACCAGTAATAAGACGCATAGAGTTTAAGACCCTTTGTTTTGCGTTTAAAATTCTTAAAACTGACACTCCCACTATCCTCCAGCACCTCCTGACTTCGTACACCCCTTCGCGCAGCCTTCGTTCTGCCGGCCAAAATCTGGCACTTGTTCCTCGTTTCCAAAAATGTAGACTAGGTGGCCGATCGTTTGCGGTGCTGGCCTCCAAATTGTGGAACGCACTCCCTGTCTACATTCGCTCTTTAGAAGACCTTTTTGCCTTCAGGAAAGCTGTTAAAACTTATTTTTTTCCTCTGTCTTATTAATTACCCCCTACTTTGTCTGTGTTGTTAGTTATGTTACCTTTTTAGATACAGCGCCAGGACGCCCCTTTGCTGGGGCAGCTGTGCGCTCAAAAAATTCAATTAACATAACATAACATAACATAACATCTCCTCCAGTTGCATCCAGTTTCACACTCTCAGTTAGGTCATCTGCCTGGTAAAGATCTTTAAAATAATTGACCCATCTATCTTCTGTGATTGCCACTTCTCTTGTGTCAGTTACCCTATCTGCAAAAAAAGGGGCGTTTACAGCCTTCCAAAAACCAGTGTTATCCTTAGTTAGGCAGGCTTGATGTAGCGCCTGCCAGGCTTGCTGTTTCAGCTGGCTCTTACGGTTTTTAACTGCTCGTTGATAGGCAGTTCTGGCGACTCTTACTTCAACCATACTTCTCGGCTCACTTTTTAACACCATCAGTAAATGAGCATAGGCCTTACTACAGTCCCTGTCAAACCATCCCTGCGTCTTGATTTTACCTTGTTTCTGGGTCCCTGTGAGGAGTTTACGTATTTCCTCAGAGATTCTGAGGAAAGCCTCAGTAACTAGGGCGTATTCACCAGTTACAGTTAGACACGTTTCAAATTCCTTATATTTGTTTTTGACAAGGGTTTCAAAAAAGGCCATAGGCTCTACTTTATTTCACTTTATAGCATATCCATTCATCTTTGCGAGACTTAATTTGTAGCTATATAGGTTTTCTGTAGTATTAGTTGTTTTTTTCCTCCCAGCAAGAGAAAAGGATAGGCTATTTGGAAGGTGGTCGCTCATTGCTATACCATGTGTTTTATAGGTAAGAACGTAACAGGAATATCGGTTAGATATAAGAGCAAAATCAATTACTGATTTGCATCCCCTCCCAATGAATGTTGGCTCAAAAGGAACCGGAGGAGAGCATAATTAATTTGCGAAGCCCAAGTCTAATTGGAAGATCAAATCATTGAGGTAATTGCCCAAGATCGTGTGGGAGAAGTGTACTCGGGGTTCGTCTCTATGTATACCCAGACCACAAATGCCCAAGTGGCTATGTGGGCATAGAAAACAGTTAAAATCGCCCACCCATATGACACATATGTCCCCAGACTGTTTTTCTTCAATGTTCCTAAGTGTTTGGCATACGTCTCCTAATACCTTACTTATTTCCATTTTAGGAATGTTGTTATAGAAGTTTATTAGAACTGTTTTCTGGTTACCTACGTCAGTTATTTGCTGTATCTGATAGTATTCAGATCCAATTTCAAGTTTCACTACCAGATCATTCAAAATATTTGATACATAGCTACATAACCCCCCTTTAATCCTTCCCCTTGTCGACCGGCTAGCAGGAGTGTGGAAAGTGCGGTAGCCATTAATATGAACTGCCTCCATTGCCCAACATTCCTGCAGGCAGATGATAGAAAAATCCATCATAAAAAATAAGAAGTCAGGGTCCCTCATTCTAGCAGACAGCCCAGCGATGTTCCAAGACAAGACATCCGCTTAAGGATTTTGTCCATCTCTGGTTTATTGATGTTTATACTGGCACTGTTTGGGTGGCATCATCTCCAGTGGGCACCTAGCTTTACTATACTGTGTCAATGGGTACAGGCTGATTTCCTTGGCCTGTCGATTATTTTCCAGGGACTCTTCCCTTGCTGTTGTTTTCAGGGTTATATACGACTCATGAGGGAAATCACCCTCATTCAACGTATGTTGGTTGTTTTCTATAGCAGCATTAAGATAAATCATTTTTTCCGTAACACCATCTGAACACTGAGCAGGACAAATTACCAACCCCCTCAAATCCTTGTTGAGGAATTTCTTTTCACGATATTGTCTAGTGTCCTCTTCTTCCCTATCCATTAACTGGACACTCTGCTGGATGACAATATTTGGGGTAAGTCAATCGACCATATCAAGTGCACTGTACCTATTGCTGGTGGGAATGCCAAATTCCGTACCATAACCATCAGTTTCAGGCCTATTTCTGGCGTGATTAACTTTAGGGTTCCCTTCCAGAGTACTTCCATTAAAGGCATAGTTTACCCTACATGTTTGGGGGCTATAAAAGTAAGTGAGGTCAAGTGGCTGAATTCTAGATCTTGACACATAGGGCCACCCGTCACAAATATGTTGCACTACTTGCGTGTCTTTAAAGTTAATAATAATGCAATCTCCTAGTATGTTTTTCCTACTCCTACCCACCCAACTGACTCTGCATACGAACAGAATTTTACTGTGCATTGGTTGGGGATGGGGTCTATTGGCGTTTAGCCAATGGGTGGTTTTGTTCTTCAGTTCAGTAAGCGATTCCACACTACTTCTCCCTAGTTCCGAACCCCTGCCAGGACAACAACGTAGGGAATAGATTCTGGTGGCAGGTCGATTTTCGGTAACGAGCCCCCATGGTCATCATTTTCACTGGGTCCCTTCCCTCCCCCTGCAAAGTTTAGTAGTACCCCCTCCCTCCATATGATTAACTGCACTATTTCCCTTTGATATGTCCATGTGCTCGTGATGAGCTATATCATTCTTTGGGCCCAATCCAACTTCAGCGCTGACCCACGGGATACCGTCCGTGAGATCAGATGCCGATATTTGAGACGTAGAATTTGGGGCCAAGGTATTCTTTGTATCGTCTCGCGGCAAGTGTGTATCTTGAGTCACTGTTGTGTGTTTCTTCTTGTTAGACTCGAGATTAGATAGAGTCAGTTGCTCGAGTTTCTTTAATCTTTCTTCAATTTGAATGAATCTATCCATGATGGACTGGATGGAAGACACTAAGATGCCGCCAACTTTTAGCCAGAACCACTCATCCAGTGCAGCCGAGGTACCAGCAAATGAGTTTATAGGTGAAGTGTTAAGTCTCAGTGTGTAATGTTCAGGAGTGGTTTGTACAGCAGATGCCATAATACCACTGTTCTTAACTTTGGCCGCCTTTTGGTATTTTCCCCTTTTAGCACCCCCCCATGCTTCTTTTTTGGGATCGCTCCTGATATGTGACCTGAAGGAGGTGGTGCAACCCCAGATGCAGCCATTGTCGATGCGTGGGTAGATACCCCTCCTTACAACCCGATCGCTGTATTGGTATAACTTTGGGTCTGCATGCTGGGAGACCCATCAACCATGTTATTCATCATATCTGGGGTTGCTACGCCCTTCTTCCGACTTATGGTTACTAAGTCTTCAGTGATATTTGTATTTATGCGTTGCTCCGGGGTAACAGACAGCACAATAGTGTCTAAAGAGGATCGTTTGGAGAAGGCCGGATCTAAAGAGAGGCGGCGCTCTGTCAGATCGATTTCACGAGCTAGTACCGAAGTTGCTCTTACGATGAATTGGTCAAGTGTTCCAAACACAGAACCTCCTGGTACAGCTTTCTTCCCCCTTCCTAAGCGACCAGCCATGTCAGGTTAATTATATAGGCAGTAGGTAGTATAAAAACAGGCACAATGAGTGGACTCACTGTTTTTTTCTGAGCTCGAACGTTAAGGGGGTGGCCCAGCCCAGCCTACTCCAGCCTCAAACGGGCTCAAACGGGCCTGCCCTTGGCCCGGGCTTTGCCCTGGCGAGCCCGCTGACAGTTTTATGGGCCGAAACCTCCCCTCCTCCTCCCCTCGCGAGACCGCGCTGCCTCCTGGGTAGTTTGGTCCAGCAGCAGCGGTCCGCGTAGGGAGCGGATCACTATGGCGGGAGTCTGGGGATGGCTAGGAAAATTCGCTCACAGGGAGCACAGAACAGCAAAGAACCAGCGGCTGTAGCACAAAATAGATCCCACAGGTAAGGGACCTCCTATATGTAATTTTAGGATAGTTAGATAATTCCTTTCCTATTACTTCCTATTACTTGGTTCGAATACTCCTGAGGCGTGAGCCGGGAGCTAGCAAGGACTTACTGATTTTAATGTGTTTTAGCTTTATATTGTGTATTACTGTGTTTTTACCAGGTCCTGTGCGCTGCTCCCTTTTAACGGAGGTATTTCACTAACTTAACCCTAAATTCATTTCCGAATCAGTGGCGGGAGGGGCAGGCTAATCTACGAGTATCTGTGCCCATAGCCTGGTTCGAGGTCGGAGACAGGGAGGGGGGAACTGTGACCGGACACTCGCCTGGACAGCCGCCATTTTGTGGTGGGCCAAGGTCAAGCAGTCTAGTCTTTCTCCTCCCCTGCTGCATAAAGGTCGCGATGACGCAAACGCGCAGCCTGTCCGCGTCTGGCACGTGCCTAGTGGAACGAACCCAGTCGATTACATTAGGGGGGAACTTCGTAGGGTGACATAAAGCTCAGATACACTGAAAAACCTGATTGGGCCAGGAAGAAAACCCAACTGCTTAGTCCTAAATCTGGACAAGGACCAATCATCATGCCTGGGTGCCTGTTTAGGCTGCATGAGTGCAATTCCAGCCGTACTAATGTCTCCCATTAAGGCCTTATCCATAAAATATCGAGGAAAACATAAAGCTGAAGCATGTAACTATGACTGCCTCCTTTTGAATGCTAGGTCATTGGTAAAGCACAGCCTGGAATGCGCTTTGCTAATACAGGAAGAAAATATCAAAATTGCTTTTGTGACCGAATCATGGACGGATGCGGCCTCAGGCCCGGACTTAGTTAATGCCACTCCCCCTGTTTATCTCTGTTTCACGAGTGATCGGCCACTGAGAAAGGGTGGGGGTTTGGCTGTTATATATCATAACTCCCTTAACGCCTTCTTTCACCCTTTAACTGTGGATGGATGTGAAACGGTAGCATTTCATTTTACATTAGGCAATCATCATTCATTTAATGGCTGTTTAGTCTATAGACCCCCTGGTTCTAAAAATATCTTTCTGAGCTCTGTGGGAAGCATACTGGAGGAGGGACTCTGCTCTAAGGACTTTACGGTCTTGGGAGACTTCAATTTCCATTTAGAAAACCCCCTGGACACGGACACCAACGTACTTATTGATTTGATGGATGGCGCTGAGCTTAAACAACTGGTTAGGGGCCCTACGCATAAGGCTGGTCGTACCCTAGATGGGATTTTTTCGAACCACCCCACTTTGTTCTTTAATAAATCTATACTGGTCATTTGGACCGACCACAGGGCGCTGCTATTTGCCATCTCCGTGCCAAAATCCCAAGGTGGGGGGTGTCCACCTAAAGTAGCCAGGATATGCAGGGCCTGGAACAAAGTTGAGGGTAGAGCTCTGGAAGTTCATTTGCTCTCCTCCAAGGAGTCCCTTCCATTAGAGAAGTGTGGCTCACTGGTTAGAGCGGCAGACTCTGAAGCAGAGATCAGGCCCGGGACCAGGGTTCAAGTCCCGACGCGGCAGGGTCTTGGGCTCAATGTCCGCGGACTCAATAATTCTTGCCTCGGGGCCTACTCTAACCATGGGTCCCACGCTGCAACTCTGGGCAATAGCTTGCTTAATCTCCACAACGGCCCCTACAACACTTGGATGCCTGGCTTCACCTTGGGGGTGCCCAGGAGGGGAATCTCACAGGGAGAGCCAGAAAGGGTTCCACAGTGTTATACAGCGCCGGGACGCCCCGTTGGAGCAGCTGTGCGCTTTACAAAATACACTACATTAGAGGTGGAGACGGCGGCTCTCGCCCATACTAGTTGGATTGATAAAGCCTGCAATATCCTCGCCCCACCTAAACTGCGTCTCCTGGCCAGAGCCCAGCCCTCAGCACTGTGGTTTTCTGAGGATCTGAGAAATCACAAGTTGGAATGTAAAAAACTAGAAAGGGTCTGGCGGAAGGAATACAGGGAAAGTGACAGAACGCTTCCTAAACAAAGCCTTTTAGCATATAAAAAAACAGTGGGGAAGGCAAAACAAGAGTACTATACTAATCGCATAAATCTTGCTAAGAACTCTGCAAAGGAATTGTTCACAACGGTGTCTGCTTTGGCTGACCCGGCTCCCGCGGTCATCCCCGCGAGTTCTGAATTATGCGAAGATCTTGCCAAATTCATTTTAGGTAAGGTGGAGACTATTTTCAAAGCCTTCTCTAGTCAGGAGAGGATGAATAGCCAGGTGGTTTATTCAGAAAACCTAATGGAGCCAACCTTAAGACAAAATTTGGGCTGTTTTTCACCAGTAATTGGTGAAGAACTTAGGCGGCTACTGTTAGCGGCAAAATCAGGCGCCCCGTCAGATCCTTGCCCGGTGGCTGTGATAAAAATGGCCCCAGAACCGATAGTTATATCGCTTGCGACAGGAGGTTTCCCAGCATGCTGGAAACACGCCTCGATTTTGCCCTTACTGAAAAAGCCTAACCTCGATATCAGGGACTTAAATAACTACCGTCTAATAGCAAGGCTCCCTCTACCAGCTAAATTAATAGAAAAGGCCCTGAATTCCCAATTAAGCTCTTTCCTTGCGGCCACTCAAACTCTGGACCCCTCTCAACATGGTTTTAGACCTTACCATAGCACGGAATCCACCCTCATTAAAACAACTGAGGAGATCAGAGCGGTGACCGATGCGGGAGGGAGGGCTGCTTTGGTGCTGCTGGACCTCTCCGCGGCCATCGATACGGTACACCATGGGATCCTACTCGACCGTCTGAAGGCCTGCGGAGTATAAGTGAAGGCGCTTGACCTACTTAAAGCTTTCCTGTCCGGCAGAGTCCAGAGTGTGGCCTTGGGAGAATATGAGTCAAATCCTTTCATCTTGCCCTGTGGAGTTCCCCAGGGCTCATCCCTGAGCCCTACGTTATTTAACGTTTATGTTAGTTCATTGGCACCAGTAATCCGGGCATATGGTTTTGATCTTACATCATATGCTGACGACACCCAGATTGTGGTGTCATTACTACCAGGAATGGAAGAAGGAGTAGCAAGGAATTTTCAGGACTGTATGCTGGTGGTGGGAAACTGGATGGCAGTTAACTGCCTCAAATTAAATTCGGCTAAAACCGAAGTTATACTGTTTGGGTCTAACACTAACTTCTGGAGCCCAAACTGGTGGCCAGACCAGATGGGAATGGCCCCCACCCCAGTGGCCAAGGTGAAAAACCTGGGAGTGTTGATCGATGATCAACTCACTTTTCGTCCCCAGGTTAATGCACTATCTTCCTCTGTGGCCTACTTGCTCAAATCCATCCGTAAGATCCTTCCATTCATTCCAGGCAGTGACAGAACAACAGTGGACACGACACTGGTTATGGCAAGGCTGGATTACTACAATAGTTTATTTCTTGGTGCCCAACAGGGGGTACTTAACAAACTGCAGGTATTACAAAATGCGGCTGCTAGGCTCATATTGGGGATTCCAAAATTTGTCCCTGTGTCCCAGGAGCTGATTAAGCTCCATTGGCTCCAAATGCGAAAGAGAATTCTTTTCAAAGCCCTATGCCTAGTATTTAAGTCCTTACAAGGCAAGGGACCCTTACTCTTTCGGCAGTACTTTCATTGGTATCGTCCGACCAGACATCTTAGATCAGCAGACCTGGGACTGATCTCTGTGCCCCGTATTAGGAGAGCGCGCTGGGGAGGCAGAAGCTTTGTACTGGGCACAGCCAAAGCTTGGAATACCTTACCTCACGCCCTCAGAAAAATGACGGACCTCATGGCCTTTAGAAGAACTTTAAAGACATGGCTGTTTACCAACTGATTCCCGATCTGCCTCTATCTCAGGAGAAACACTTAGCGCCAGGACACCTACGGGTAACAGAGCGCTATACAAATGTCAAAAATAAATAAATAAATAAATTCATT